>NC_137570.1:539777-617842 GCF_963082525.1 Nesoenas mayeri | reverse complement strand
GGGACACCATGGGGACACCTTGGGGGCACCCTGGGATGCCATTGGGACACTATTGGGACACCATTGGGACACCATGGGGACACCTTGGGGGCACCCTGGGATGCCATTGGGACACTATTGGGACACCATTGGGATTCCCCTGGGACACCATTGGGACCCCCTGGGACACCTCTGGGACACCATGGGGACACCATTGGGATCCCCTGGGACACCGTTGGGACACTTTGGGGATACCTTGAGGACCCCCTGGGACACCTTGGGGACCCTCTGGGGACACCATGGGGACCCCCTGGGACACCATTGGGACACCATTGGGACCCCCTGGAACCCCCTGGGCACACCATTGGGACCCCATGGGGACACTGTGGGGACCCCCTGGGACCCCCTGGGGACACTGTGGGGACACTGTAGGGACCCCTGGGGACACTCTGGGGACACCATTGGGACCCCCTGGGGATCCCCTGGGGACATTGTGGGACCCCCCTGGGGACACTGTGGGGACCCCCTGGGACACCATTGGGACCCCCTGGGGACACTGTGGGGACACCTTGGGGACACCATTGGGACCCCCTGGGACACCATTGGGACCCCCTGGGGACACTGTGGGGACACCTTGGGGACACCATTGGGATCCCGTGGGACCCCATTGGGACACCCTGGGGACACTTTTGGGATCCCCCTGGGACACAATTGGGACCCCCTGGGACACCATTGGGACCCCTTGGGGACACTGTGGGGACACCTTGGGGACACCATTGGGACCCCCTGGGACACCATTGGGACCCCCTGGGGACACTGTGGGGACACCTTGGGGACACCATTGGGACCCCCTGGGACACCATGGGACACTCTGGGGACCCCCTGGGACACCTTGGGGACACCATTGGGACCCCCTGGGACACCATGGGACACCCTGGGGACACTTTTGGGATCCCCCTGGGACACAATTGGGACGCCCTGGGACCCCATTGGGACCCCATTGGGACACCCTGGGACACCATTGGGATCCCCTGGGACCCCATGGGGACACCATTGGGACCCCCTGGGGACACTGTGGGGACCCCCTGGGACCCCCTGGGGACCCCTTGGGGACACTGTGGGTACATTGTGGGACCCCCCTGGGGACACTGTGGGACCCCCTGGGGACCCCCTGGGACCCCATTGGGACCCCCTGGGACACCATTGGGACCCCCTGGGACCCCATTGGGACCCCATTGGGACCCCATTAGGATACCACGGGGCACCATTGGGGACACCGTGGGGACATCGTGGGCCCCCCTGGGGACCCCCCATGGCCGGGGGGGAGGGGCGGGGGTGGCGCCGTGTCCTTGGGGGCGACCTCGGGGGGATCCGGTGACATCTCAAGTGTCGCAGCTGCTCCTCGGGGGGGACGCGGGGGGACAGCTGCGCCCCTCCCCCCCAGCCGGTGACACGGCACCCGGTGTCACCGTCACCGTCCCCCCGGTGTCACTGTCACCCGTGTCATTGTCCCCCGTGCCCGCAGGTGCTGGCCTGGTTCGAGGAGGGCGAGGAGACCATCACGGCCTTCGTGGAGCCCTTCGTCATCCTCCTCATCCTCGTGGCCAACGCCGTGGTGGGCGTGTGGCAGGTGGGGACATGGGGACAATGGGGGGACGTTGGGGACATGGGGGACAATGGGGACATTGGGGGGTATGGGGATGTTGGGGACATGGGGGACATGGGGATGTTGGGGGGTATGGGGACATTGGGGACATTGGGGGACATTGGGGATGTGGGGACTTTGGAGGATATGGGGACACCAGGGGACATGGGGGGACGTGGGGATGTTGGGGACATTGGGGACATGGGGGGACATTGGGGGGTATGGGGATATTGGGGACCATGGGGATGTTGGGGACATTGGGGGGATATTGGGGACATGGGGGGACATGGGGACATTGGGGTTTATGGGGATATTGGGGACATGGGGGACATGGGGATGTTGGGGGGTATGGGGATATTGGGGACATGGGGATGTTGGGGACATTGGGGGTGTTGGGGACATTGGGGGGATATTGGGGACATGGGGGACATGGGGACATTGAGGGATATGGGGATATTGGGGACCATGGGGATGTTGGGGACATTGGGGGCATGGGGGGACATTGGGGGCAATGGGGATATTGGGGACCATGGGGATGTTGGGGACATTGGGGACATGGGGATGTTGGGGACATTGGGGACAATGGGGGACGTTGGGGGGTATGGGGACATTGGGGACAATGGGGATGTTGGGGATATGGGGGACATGGGGATGTTGGGGACAATGGGGATGTTGTGGGATATGGGGACATTGGGAGATATGGGGACACCAGGGGACATGGGGGACATGGGGGTGTTGGGGACATTGGGGACAATGGGGGACAATGGGGATGTTGGGGGGTATGGGGATATTGGGGACATGGGGATGTTGGGGACATTGGGGACAATGGGGGACGTTGCGGGGTATGGGGGTTATGGGGACTTTGGGGGTTATGGGGATGTTGGGGACATTAGGGACAATGGGGGGACGTTGTAGGGTATGGGGAGTATGGGGACATTGGGGACAATGGGGATGTTGGGGATGTGGGGGACAATGGGGGGACAATGGGGACGTTGGGGGGTATGGGGACATTGGGGGATATGGGGACACCAGGGGACATGGGGGACATGGGGATGTTGGGGACATTGGGGACATTGTAGGGTATGGGGGGTATGGGGACATTGGGGACAATGGGGATATTGGACATGGGGGACATGGGGATGTTGGGGACAATGGGGGGACAATGGGGACGTTGCGGGGTATGGGGACATTGGGGGATATGGGGACACCAGGGGACATGGGGGGACATGGGGATGTTGGGGACATTGGGGGTTATGGGGATATTGGGGACATGGGGATGTTGGGGTCAATGGGGGCATGGGGGGACATTGTGGGGTATGGGGACATTGGGGACATGAGGGACATGGGGATGTTGGGGACATTGGGGACATGAGGGACATGGGGATGTTGGGGACAATGGGGGGATGTTGGGGATATGGGCACATTGGGGGATACGGAGTGTCCCCATTGTGCCCGTTGACGTCCCTGTGGTGTCTCCTGATGTCCCATAGCCTCCCCATAACCTCCCCATGGTGTCCCCAATGTTCTCCATGGTGTCCCTATGACATCCCCATGGTGTCCCCAATGTTCTCCATGGTGTCCCTATGACATCCCCATGGTGTCCCCAATGTCCCCAATGTCCCCATTGACGTCCCTGTGGTGTCTCCCAATGTCTCATTGACTCCCCATAACATCCCCATGACCCCCCAATGTTCTAACCAATGAGTCCCATGGTGTCCCCATGGTGTCCCCAATGTCCCCAATGGTGTCCCCAATGTCCCCAGGAGCGGAACGCGGAGAACGCCATCGAGGCGCTGAAGGAGCCGCCTCCCCATAACGTCCCCATAACATCCCCATGACCCCCCAATGTTCTAACCAATGAGTCCCATGGTGTCCCCATGGTGTCCCCATGATGTCCCCAATGTCCCCAATGGTGTCCCCAATGTCCCCAGGAGCGGAACGCGGAGAACGCCATCGAGGCGCTGAAGGAGTACGAGCCCGAGATGGGGAAGGTTTATCGCGCCGACCGCAAGGCCGTGCAGAGGATCAAGGCGCGGGACCTGGTGCCCGGGGGACATCGCCGAGGTGGCCGGTGAGGGACATGGGGGGACATGGTGGGGGAGGGGACGGGGAAGGAACGGGGAGAAACGGCGAAAAAACGGTGAAAAACGGTGGAAAAATGGCAGAAAACGGTGAAGAAATGGGGGAAATGGTGGGAAATAGGAGGAAGGGGATATGGGGACATATGGGGACATGGGGGACATGGGGACATGGGGACACGGGGGGACACGGGGGGACATGGGGAGATGGGGGATGGGGAAGGAATGGGGAGAAACGGTGGAAAAATGGGGGAAAATGGGGAAAAAATGGTGGAAAACGGTGAAGAAATGGGGGAAATGGTGGGAAACGGGAGGAAGGGGATATGGGGACATATGGGGACATGGGGGACATGGGGACACGGGGGGACATGGGGGGGAAGGAGATGGTGAAGGAATGGGGAGAAACGGCGAAAACACGGTGAAAAACGGTGGAAAAATGGCGGAAAACGGTGAAGAAATGGGGGGAAAACGGTGGGAAACGGGAGGAAAAGGACATTGGGAGATGGGGACATGGGGGGATATGGGGACATGAGGGACACGAGGGGACACGGGGGGACGTGGGGGGATGGGGGATGGTGAAGGAATGGGGAGAAACGGTGGAAAAACGGTGAAAAACGGTGGAAAAATGGCGGAAAACGGTGAAGAAATGGGGGAAACGGTGGGAAACAGGAGGAAAAGGACATTGGGAGATGGGGACATGGGGGGATATGGGGACATGGGGGACACGAGGGGACACGGAGGGACATGGGGGGATGGGGGATGGTGAAGGAATGGGGAGAAACGGTGGAAAAATGGGGGAAAATGGGGAAAAAATGGTGGAAAACGGTGAAGAAATGGGGGAAATGGTGGGAAACGGGAGGAAGGGGATATGGGGACATATGGGGACACGGGGGGTATGGGGGGATATGGGGGAATGTTGGGGACACTGGGGACATGGGGGGGATGTGGGAATATGGGGGGTCATGGGGACATTGGGGATATGGGGACATGGGGGGACAGGGGGATATGGGGGGATATGGGATATGGGGACATGGGGGGATATGGGGACAATGGGGACATGGGGACATATGGGGAGATGGGGACATGGGGGTCATGGGGACATTGGGGAACATTGAGGACATGGGGACATGGGGGGACATGGGGACATTGGGGAGATGGGGACATGGGGGTCATGGGGATATGGGGGGACATGAGGACATGGGGGTCATGGGGGGATATGGGAATATGGGGGGACATGGGGACATATGGGGAGATGGGGACATGGGGGTCATGGGGGGACATGAGGGACATGGGGATATGGGGGGATATGGGATATGGGGGACATGGGGGGACATGGGGACATATGGGGACATGGGGGGACATGGGGACATATGGGGAGATATGGGTTTACGGGGACATTGGGGGACATGAGGGTGACCCCCGTGACCCCCGTGACCCCCGGTGTCCCCTCCCCCGCAGTGGGTGACAAGGTCCCGGCCGACATCCGCATCATCTCCATCAAATCCACCACCCTGCGGGTGGACCAGTCCATCCTGACCGGTACGGGGGGGGATGGGATGGGATGGACCAGTCCATCCTGACCGGTACGGGGGGGGATGGGATGGGATGGGATGGACCAGTCCATCCTGACCGGTACGGGGGGGGATGGGATGGGATGGGATGGACCAGTCCATCCTGACCGATACGGGGGGGGATGGGATGGGATGGGATGGGATGGGATGGACCAGTCCATCCTGACCGGTACGGGGGGTGAGGTACAAGTACATACTGGTCCATAGTGGTCCATACTGGTCTGTACTGGTTTATACTGGTCCGTACCGGTCCATACTAGTCCATACTGGTCTGTACTGGTTTATACTGGTTCGTACTGGTCTGTACCGGTCCATACTGGTCTGTACTGGTCTGTACTGGTCTATACTGGTCTGTACTGGTTTATACTGGTCCATACCAGTCCATACTGGTCTGTACTGGTTTATACTGGTCTGTACCGGTCCATACTGGTCTGTACTGGTCTGTACTGGTCCATACTGGTCTGTACGGGTTTATACTGGTCCGTACTGGTCTGTACCGGTCCATACTGGTCTGTACTGGTTTATACTGGTCTGTACCGGTCCATACTGGTCTGTACTGGTCTGTACTGGTCTATACTGGTCTGTACTGGTTTATACTGGTCTGTACGGGTCCATACTGGTCTGCACTGGCGCAGGGGAGTCGGTGTCGGTGATCAAGCACACGGAGCCGGTTCCCGACCCCCGCGCCGTCAACCAGGACAAGAAGAACATGCTGTTCTCGGTCAGTGGCCCCGACGTCCCCAATGTCCCCAATGTCCCCGTGTCCCCCTGTCCCCATGTCCCTGTGTCCTTATGTCCCCATTGCCCCCAATGTCCCACCACCCTCATCATCCCCAATGTCCCACCATCCCCACCACCCCCAATGTCCCCATTGTCCCCCATCACCCCCATTGTCCCCACCATCCCCAATGTCCCCGTATCCCCATGTCCCCATAATCCCCAATGTCCCCACCACCCCCATTGTCCCCATTGTCCCCACCACCCCCACCACCCCCATTGTCCCCATTATCCCCACCACCCCCATTGTCCCCATTGTCCCCACCACCCCCATTGTCGCCATCATCCCCATCACCCCCATAATCCCCAATGTCCCCACATCCCAATATCCCCCATATCCCCACCACCCCCACCATCCCCATGTCCCCAATGTCCCCATTGCCCCCACCATCCCAATGTCCCCATTGTCCCCAATGTCCCCATTGTCCCCATTATCCCCATGTCCCCCATTGTCCCCACCACCCCCAATGTCCCCACCACCCCCATTGTCCCCATTGCCCCCATTGTCCCCATTGTCCCCAGTGTCCCCATCACCCCCAATGTCCCCATTGCCCCCACCACCCCCATTGTCCCCATTTTCCCCACCATCCCCATGTCCCCACCACTCCCAATGTCCCCATTATCCCCATGTCCCCCATTGTCCCCACCACCCCCATGTCCCCATTGTCCCCATCACCCCCAACGTCCCCATTGCCCTCACCATCCCCAATGTCCCCATTGTCCCCACCACCCCCAATGTCCCCAATGTCCCCAATGTCCCCATTGTCTCCATTGTCCCCACCGTCCCCAATGTCCCCATTATCCCCATGTCCCCCATTGTCCCCACCACCCCCACCACCCCCAATGTCCCCATTGTCCCCAATGTCCCCATCACCCCCAATGTCCCCATTGTCCCCACCACCCCCACCACCCCCAATGTCCCCATTGTCCCCAATGTCCCCATCACCCCCAATGTCCCCATTGTCCCCACCACCCCCACCACCCCCAATGTCCCCACCATCCCCAATGTCCCCATTGTCCCCACCACCCCCAATGTCCCCATTGTCCCCAATGTCCCCATCACCCCCAATGTCCCCAATATCCCCACCACCCCCAATGTCCCCATTGCCCTCACCAACGCCAATGTCCCCATTGTCCCCACCACCCCCAATGTCCCACCACCCCCACCACCCCCAATATCCCCACCACCCCAATTGTCCCCAATGTCCCCACCACCCCCAATGTCCCCATTGTCCCCACCGTCCCCATCACCCCCAATGTCCCCATTGTCCCCATCACCCCCAATGTCCCCATTATCCCCACCACCCCCAATGTCCCCATTGTCCCCATTGTCCCCACCATCCCCATTTCCCCCATTATCCCCACCACCCCCAATGTCCCCACCACCCCCATTGTCCCCATTGTCCCCACCGCCCCCAACGTCCCCATGTCCCCCCCCCGCAGGGCACCAACATCGGTGCGGGCAAGGCCGTGGGCATCGTGGTGGCCACGGGGGTGAACACGGAGATCGGGAAGATCCGCGACGAGATGGCGGCCACGGAGCAGGACAAGACGCCGCTGCAGCAGAAGCTGGACGAGTTCGGCGAGCAGCTGTCCAAGGTCATCTCGCTCATCTGCGTGGCCGTGTGGCTCATCAACATCGGCCACTTCAACGACCCCGTGCACGGCGGCTCCTGGATCCGCGGCGCCATCTACTACTTCAAGATCGCCGTGGCGCTCGCCGTGGCCGCCATCCCCGAAGGTGGGCAATGGGGGGCCATAGTGACCTCGTGGTGGCATCTGTGGGGTCATAGTGACCTTAGAGGGGCACCTATGGGGTCACAATGTTCTCCTGGTGGCTCCTATTGGGGCTTCATGAGCTGCTGGTGGCACCTACTGGGGCTTCATGGGCTTCTGGTGGCTCCTATTGGGGCTTCATGGGCTTCTGGTGGCTCCTATTGGGTCATCAGTGTCCTTATAGTGGGTGGTCCATGGCGCTCGCCATGGCCGCCATCCCCGAAGGTGGGCGACCGTGGGCATATAGGGGCTCCTATGGGGTCACAATGGGCATAGAGTGGCACCTATGGGGTCACAATGGGCATAGAGTGGCACCTATGGGGTCATAGTGACCTTAGAGGGGCTCCTATAGGGTCACAATGTTCTCCTGGTGGCTCCTATTGGGGCTTCATGAGCTGCTGGTGGCACCTATTGGGGCTTCATGGGCTTCTGGTGGCTCCTATTGGGGCTTCATGGGCTTCTGGTGGCTCCTATTGGGTCATCAATGTCCTTATAATGGTAGCTATGGGGTCACAATGTTCTCCTGGTGGCACCTATTGGGTCATCAATGTCCTTACAATGGTAGCTATGGAGTCACAATGGTCATATGGGGGTGTCTATGAGGTCATCAGTGTCCTTATGGTGGTCCATGGCGCTCGCCGTGGCCGCCATCCCCCAAGGTGGGCAATGGGCATATAGGGGCTCCTATGGGGTCATAGTGACCTTAGAGGGGCACCTATGGGGTCACAATGGGCATAGAGTGGCACCTATGGGGTCATAGTGACCTTAGAGTGGCACCTCTGGGGTCACAATGGGCATAGAGTGGCACCTATGGGGTCATAGTGACCTTAGAGGGGCACCTATGGGGTCATAGTGACCTTAGAGGGGCTCCTATAGGATCACAATGTTCTCCTGGTGGCTCCTACTGGGGCTTCATGGGCTTCTGGTGGCTCCTATTGGGGCATCGTGGGGGCTCACAACATCCTTATAGTGGCACCTATGGGGTCATAGTGACCTTAGAGGGGCACCTATGGGGTCACAGTGGTCATATGGGGGTGTCTATGGGGTCACAATGTTTTCCTGGTGGCTCCTATTGGGGCTTCATGGGCTTCTGGTGGCTCCTATAGGGTCACAATGTTCTCCTGGTGGCTCCTATTGGGTCATCAATGTCCTTATAATGGTAGCTATAGGGTCACAATGTTCTCCTGGTTGCTCCTATTGGGGCTTCATGGGCTTCTGGTGGCACCTATTGGGTCATCAGTGACCTTATGGTGGTCCATGGCGCTCGCCGTGGCCGCCATCCCCGAAGGTGGGCAACGGGGGGCCATAGTGAGCTTGTGGTGGCATCTATGGGGTCATAATGTCCTTATAGGGGCACCTATGGGGTCATAATGATCTTAGAGTGGCGTCCATGGGGTCACAATGGTCATATGGGGGTGACCTCCCCATTGGACTGGTGGCCACCCCATTGGACTGGTGACCTCCCCATAGCTCTGTTGACCTCATGGTTGCCCCATTGGCTTCTCCATTGAACTGGTGGCCTCATGGTTGCCCCATAGCTCTGTTGACCTCCCCATTGCCCTGGTGTCCTCCCCATTGCCCTGGTGTCCTCCCCATAGCTCTGTTGACCTCCCCATTGCCCTGGTGTCCTCCCCATTGCCCTGGTGTCCTCCCCATTGAACTGTTGACCTCCCCATTGGACTGGTGGCCTCCCCGTTGGACTGTTTGCCTCATGGTTGCCCCAGTATCTTCCCCATAGCCCTGTTGACCTCCGCATTGAACTGGTGGCCTCATGGTTGCCCCATTGCCCTGGTGGCCACCCCATTGGACTGGTGGCCACCCCGTAGCCCTGTTGACCTCCCCATTGGTCTGTTGACCTCCTCATTGCCCTGGTGTCCTCCCCATAGCCCTGTTGCCCTCCCCATTGCCCTGTTGACCACCCCATTGCCCTGTTGACCACCCCATTGGACTGGTGGCCACCCCATAGCCCTGTTGACCTCCCCGTTGCCCTGTTGACCTCCCCATTGGACTGGTGGCCTCCCCGTAGCCCTGTTGACCTCATGGTTGCCCCATTGCCCTGGTGTCCTCCCCATTGCCCTGGTGTCCTCCCCATAGCCCTGTTGCCCTCCCCATGGGTGTGTTGACCTCCCCATTGGACTGGTGGCCTCCCATTGGACTGATGGCCACCCCATAGCCCTGTTGACCTCCCCATTGGACTGGTGTCCTCCCATTGGTCTGTTGACCTCCCCATTGGCCTGTTGACCTCCCCATTGCACTGGTAGCCTCCCCGTAGCCCTGTTGACCTCCCCATTGGACTGTTGACCACCCCATTGGACTGGTGACCACCCCATTGATGTGTTGACCTCCCCATTGGCCTGGTGGCCTCCCCACTGGTGTGGTGGCCACCCCATTGCCCTGGTGGACCCCCGGCGTCCTGACGGCCCCCCGGTTGCCGCAGGGCTGCCGGCGGTGATCACGACGTGCCTGGCGCTGGGCACGCGGCGCATGGCCAAGAAGAACGCCATCGTGCGCAGCCTGCCCTCGGTGGAGACGCTGGGCTGCACCTCCGTCATCTGCTCCGACAAGACCGGCACGCTCACCACCAACCAGATGTCCGTCTGCAAGGTGCGCGGGGGCCTTGGGTGGTCCTGGGGGGCTTGGGTGGCTTTGGTGGCATTGGGTGGTCTTGGGTGGTCTTGGTTGGTCTTGGTTGATCTTGGTTGATCTTGGGTGGCCTTGGGTGGCATTGGGTGGTCTTGGTGGCATTGGGTGGCATTGGGTGGTCTTGGTTGGTCTTGGTTGGTCTTGGTTGATCTTGGGTGGCATTGGGTGGCTTTGGTGACATTGGGTGGTCTTGGTTGATCTTGGGTGGCATTGGGTGGCCTTGGGTGGCTTTGGTGGCATTGGGTGGTCTTGGTTGATCTTGGGTGGCATTGGGTGGCCTTGGGTGGCTTTGGTGGCATTGGGTGGTCTTGGTTGATCTTGGTTGGTCTTGGTTGATCTTGGGTGGCCTTGGGTGGCATTGGGTGGTCTTGGTGGCATTGGGTGGCATTGGGTGGTCTTGGTTGATCTTGATTGGTCTTGGTTGATCTTGGGTGGCCTTGGGTGGCTTGGGTGACATTGGGTGGTCTTGGTTGATCTTGGGTGGCATTGGGTGGCCTTGGGTGGCTTTGGTGGCATTGGGTGGTCTTGGTTGATCTTGGTTGATCTTGGGTGGCCTTGGGTGGCATTGGGTGGTCTTGGTGGCATTGGGTGGCATTGGGTGGTCTTGGTTGATCTTGGGTGGCCTTGGGTGGCTTTGGTGACATTGGGTGGTCTTGGGTGGTCTTGGTGGCATTGGGTGCTATTCGTTGGCCTTGGGTGGTCTTGGTGGCATTGGGGGGTCTTGGGTGGCTTTGGTGGCATTGGGTGGTCTTGGTGGCATTGGGTGGTATTGGGTGGAATAGGGTGGTCTTGGGTGCCATTGGTGGCATTGGGTGGTCTTGGTTGGTCTTGGTTGATCTTGGTTGGTCTTGGTTGATCTTGGGTGGCGTTGGGTGGCTTTGGTGACATTGGGTGGTCTTGGGTGGCCTTGGGTGACCTTGGGTGGCCTTGGGTGACCCTGGGTGGCCTTGGATCACCTTGGGTGACCTCCTCCTGTCCCCAAGACCCCCTGCTGTCCCCTTGGGGTCCCAGTGTCCCCCGGAGCCCCCTGATGTCCCCTTGGGGTCCCCATGTCCCCTGATGTCCCCTTGGGGTCCCCGTGTCCCCTGATGTCCCCTGATGTCCCCTCGATGTCCCCGTGTCCCCAGATGTTCATCGTGGACAAGGTGGAGGGCGACGTCTGCGCCCTCAACGAGTTCTCCATCACCGGCTCCACCTACGCGCCCGAGGGCGACGTGTGAGTGACACGGGGACAACGAGTGACAACGGGACACTGGGGGGCTTGGGGACATCGGGTGACAAGGGGACATGGGGGGGACAAGAGGACGTTGAGGGTCTTGGGGATGTTGAGGGTCTTTGGGACATCAGTTGACAAGGGGACATTGGGGTGACAAGGGGACATCGGGTGACAAGGGGACGTTGGGGGTCTTGGGGACATTGGGGGTCTTGGGGATGTTGAGGGTCTTGGGGACATCGGGTGACAAGGGGACATTGGGGGGTCTTGGGGACATCAGTTGACAAGGGGACATTGGGGGGTCTTGGGGACATCGGGTGACAAGGGGACGTTGGGGTGACAAGGGGACATTGGGGGTCTTGGGGATGTTGAGGGTCTTGGGGACATTGGTTGACAAGGGGATGTTGGGGGGTCTTGGGGACATTGGGGGTCTTGGGGACATTGGGGTGACAAGGGGACGTTGGGGTGACAAGGGGACGTGGGGGGTCTTGGGGATGTTGAGGGTCTTGGGGACATCAGTTGACAAGGGGACATTGGGGGGTCTTGGGGACATTGGGGGTCTTGGGGACATCAGTTGACAAGGGGATGTTGGGGTGACAAGGGGGCGTGGGGGGTCTTGGGGACATTGGGGTTCTTGGGGACATCAGGATGACACTGGGGACACCGCGGGGACATCGGGGGGACACGGGGACACTGTCCCCATTGCTTCCAATGTCCCCAACGTCCCCATCGTCCCCATTGCCCCCCATGTCCCCATCGCCCCCAATGTCCCCATCACCCCCACCGCCCCCAATGTCCCCAACGTCCCCATTGCCCCCAATGTCCCCAATGTCCCCAATGTCCCCATTGCCCCCATCGCCCCCATCGTCCCCATTGCCTCCCATGTCCCCATTGCCCCCAATGTCCCCAATGTCCCCATTGCCCCCATCACCCCCATCACCCTCATCGTCCCCATCACCCCCATCGCCCCCAATGTCCCCATTGTCCCCAATGTCCCCATTGCCCCCATCGCCTCCAATGCCCCCATTGCCCCCAATGTCCCCAATGTCCCCAATGCCCCCAATGTCCCCATCGCCCCCATCGCCCCCATCGCCCCCATTGTCCCCAATGTCCCCATTGCCCCCATGTCCCCAATGTCCCCATTGTCCTCATCGCCCCCAATGTCCCCAATGTCCCCATTGCCCCCATTGTCCCCATTGTCCCCATTGCCCCCATTGCCTCCATTGCCCCCATTGTCCCCATTGCCCCCACCACCCCCACCGCCCCCAATGTCCCCATCGCCCCCATCGCCCCCATTGCCCCCATCGCCGCCATCACCCCCAACACCCCCATTGCCCCTATTGCCCCCATTGTCCCCATTGCCCCCATCACCCCCATTGCCCCCATTGTCCCCATTGTCGCCATCACCCCCATCACCCCCAATGTCCCCAATGTCCCCGTGTCCCCGCGCCCCCAGGCTGAAGCAGGAGAAGCACGTGAAGGCCGGGCAGTTCGACGGGCTGGTGGAACTGGCCACCATCTGCGCCCTGTGCAACGACTCGTCCCTCGACTACAACGAGGTGACCCCCCCGTCCCCTCCCCCACCATTGTCCCCAACCCCCGCCCCACGATGTCCCCAACCCCCCCCGGTGACCCCGCCCGTGTCCCCAAGGCCAAGGGCGTGTACGAGAAGGTGGGGGAGGCGACGGAGACGGCGCTGACGTGCCTGGTGGAGAAGATGAACGTGTTCAACACCGACGTGCGCGGGCTCTCCAAGGTGGAGCGCGCCAACGCCTGCAACTCCGTGAGTGTCACCGGGGTCACCGGGGGTCACCAGGGGTCACCAGGGGTCACCACGGGTCACCAAGGGTCACCAGGTGTCCCCACTGCCCCCCGTGGCCCCCAGGCCATGGTGGCCCCAGGTGGCTCCAAGTGTCTCCATTGCCCCCATTGACCCCATTGACCCCATTGACCCCATTTACCCCAATGTCCCCAGTGTCCCCATTGACCCCCATGTCCCCATCGACCCCATTGACCCCATTGTCCCCATTGACCCCATTGTCCCCATTGACCCTATTGACCCCATTGACCCCATTGACCCCATCACCCCCATTGACCCCATTGACCCCCATTGACCCCATTGATCCCATTGTCCCCATTGCCCCCATTGACCCCATTGACCCCATTGCCCCCATTGTCCCCATTGTCCCCATTGACCCCAATGTCCCCATTGCCCCTCATTGCCCCCCATTGTCCCCATTGATCCCATTGCCCCCATCGCCCCCATTGCCCCCATTGTCCCCATCGCCCCCATTGACCCCATTGACCCCATTGTCTCCATTGCCCCCAATGTCCCCATCGCCCCCAATGTCCCCATGTCCCCATCACCCCCATTGTCCCCATCGCCCCCAAGGTCCCTATCACCCCCATCGCCCCCATCGCCCCCAACGTCCCCATCGCCCCCAATGTCCCCATCACCCCCATCGTCCCCATGTCCCCGTGGTGGCCGCAGGTGATCAAGCAGCTGATGAAGAAGGAGTTCACGCTGGAGTTCTCCCGTGACCGCAAGTCCATGTCGGTGTTCTGCTCGCCGGCCAAGGCCTCGCGCGCCGCCGTGGGCAACAAGATGTTCGTCAAGGTGGGGCCGGCGCCGCCACCCCGCGTCACCGCGTCCCCATGTCCCACCATGTCCCCACGTCCCCATGTCCCCACGTCCCCATGTCCCCACGTCCCCCCATGTCCCCATGTCCCATTGTGTCCCTATGTCCCATTGTGTCCCCATGTCCCACCACGTCCCATTGTGTCCCCATGTCCCATTGTGTCCCCATGTCCCATTGTGTCCCACCACGTCCCCATGTCCCATTGTGTCCCCATGTCCCACCATGTCCCCGTGTCCCACCATGTCCCCATGTCCCATTGTGTCCCACCACATCCCCGTGTCCCACCATGTCCCATTGTGTCCCACCACATCCCCATGTCCCCATGTCCCCCCATGTCCCCCCACATCCCCATGTCCCCCCATGTCCCCATGTCCCATTGTGTCCCCACATCCCACCATGTCCCATTGTGTCCCACCACATCCCCATGTCCCATCACATCATCCCCATGTCCCCCCATGTCCCATTGTGTCCCACCACGTCCCCATGTCCCACCATGTCCCCATGTCCCATTGTGTCCCCATGTCCTATTGTGTCCCCATGTCCCATTGTGTCCCCATGTCCCACCACGTCCCATTGTGTCCCCATGTCCCATTGTGTCCCCACGTCCCCATGTCCCCCCACGTCCCCATGTCCCCCCACGTCCCCATGTCCCCCCACATCCCTATGTCCCCCCATGTCCCCATGTCCCACCACATCCCCATGTCCCCATGTCCCATTGTGTCCCCATGTCCCACCACGTCCCATTGTGTCCCCATGTCCCATTGTGTCCCCACGTCCCCATGTCCCCCCACATCCCTATGTCCCCCCATGTCCCATTGTGTCCCACCACATCCCCATGTCCCACCACATCCCACCATGTCCCCATGTCCCATTGTGTCCCCATGTCCCCCCATGTCCCATTGTCCCCCATTGTCCCCATGTCGCAGGGCGCCCCCGAGGGCGTGATCGACCGCTGCAGCTACGTGCGCGTGGGCACGGGACCATGTCCCACCATGTCCCATTGTGTCCCCATGTCCCATTGTGTCCCACCACGTCCCCATGTCCCATTGTGTCCCCATGTCCCACCATGTCCCCATGTCCCATTGTGTCCCCATGTCCCACCATGTCCCCATGTCCCATTGTGTCCCCATGTCCCATTGTGTCCCACCACATCCCCATGTCCCATTGTGTCCCCATGTCCCACCATGTCCCCATGTCCCATTGTGTCCCCATGTCCCATTGTGTCCCCATGTCCCACCATGTCCCCATGTCCCATTGTGTCCCACCACATCCCCATGTCCCCCCATGTCCCATTGTGTCCCACCATTTCCCCATGTCCCACCACATCCCACCACGTCCCCACATCTCCCCACATCCCCATGTGTCCCCATGTCCCACCATGTCCCCACATCCCACCACATCCCCATGTCCCACCATGTCCCCATGTCCCACCATGTCCCTATGTCCCACCATGTCCCCACATCCCACCACATCCCCATGTCCCACCATGTCCCCATGTCCCCATGTCCCACCATGTCCCCACATCCCACCACATCCCCATGTCCCACCATGTCCCCACATCCCACCACATCCCCATGTCCCACCACGTCCCCATGTCCCACCACATCCCCATGTCCCACCACGTCCCCATGTCCCACCACGTCCCCATGTCCCATTGTGTCCCCATGTCCCACCATGTCCCCATGTCCCATTGTGTCCCCATGTCCCATTGTGTCCCACCACATCCCCATGTCCCATTGTGTCCCCATGTCCCACCATGTCCCCATGTCCCATTGTGTCCCCATGTCCCATTGTGTCCCCATGTCCCACCATGTCCCCATGTCCCATTGTGTCCCACCACATCCCCATGTCCCCCCATGTCCCATTGTGTCCCACCATTTCCCCATGTCCCACCACATCCCACCACGTCCCCACATCTCCCCACATCCCCATGTGTCCCCATGTCCCACCATGTCCCTATGTCCCACCATGTCCCCACATCCCACCACATCCCCATGTCCCACCATGTCCCCATGTCCCCGTGTCCCACCATGTCCCCACATCCCACCACATCCCCATGTCCCACCATGTCCCCATGTCCCACCACGTCTCCATGTCCCCCCATGTCCCCATGTCCCTTTGTGTCCCACCACGTCCCCATGTCCCCCCATGTCCCCATGTCCCTTTGTGTCCCACCACGTCCCCATGTCCCCCCATGTCCCATTGTCCCCCCATTGTCCCCATGTCACAGGGCGCCCCCGAGGGCGTGATCGACCGCTGCAGCTACGTGCGCGTGGGCACGGGACCATGTCCCACCATGTCCCACCATGTCCCATTGTGTCCCACCATGTCCCATTGTGTCCCCCATTGTCCCCATGTCGCAGGGCGCCCCCGAGGGCGTGATCGACCGCTGCAGCTACGTGCGCGTGGGCACGGGACCACGTCCCACCATGTCCCATTGTGTCCCCATGTCCCATTGTGTCCCATTGTGTCCCATTGTGTCCCACCATGTCCCCATGTCCCCATGTCGCAGGGCGCCCCCGAGGGCGTGATCGACCGCTGCAGCTACGTGCGCGTGGGCACGGGACCATGTCCCACCATGTCCCATTGTGTCCCCATGTCCCATTGTGTCCCATTGTGTCCCATTGTGTCCCACCATGTCCCCATTGTCCCCATGTCGCAGGGCGCCCCCGAGGGCGTGATCGACCGCTGCAGCTACGTGCGCGTGGGCACGGGACCATGTCCCACCATGTCCCATTGTGTCCCCATTGTCCCCATGTCGCAGGGCGCCCCCGAGGGCGTGATCGACCGCTGCAGCTACGTGCGCGTGGGCACGGCGCGGGTGGCGCTGACGCCCGCGGCCAAGGAGAAGATCCTGGGCGTGATCAAGGAGTGGGGCACGGGCCGCGACACGCTGCGCTGCCTGGCGCTGGCCACGCGCGACTCGCCGCCGCGCCGCGAGGACATGCAGCTCGACGACTCCGCGCGCTTCGCCGAGTACGAGGTGCGTGTGGACCTACATCGGCATCTAGAACCTGCTCGGGGGGTCCGGGGTCTACGGGAGCATCTAGAACCTTCTCGGGGGGTCTTGGTCCTATATAGTCACCTAGAATCTTCTTAGGGGGTTCTTGGTCCTACAAGACCATCTAGAGCCTCTTAGGGGGTTCTTGGTCCTACAAGACCATCTAGAACCTCATCAGGGGTTCTTGGTCCTATATAATCACCTAGAAGCTTCTCGGGGGGTCTGGGTCCTACATGGTCATTTAAAACCTTCTCAGGGGGTTCTGAGTCCTACATGGTCATCTAGAACCTTCTCGGGGGGTCTTGGTCCTATATAGTCACTTAGAATCTTCTTAGGGGGTTCTGAGTCCTACATGGTCATCTAGAACCTTCTCGGGGGGTCCGGGGTCTACATGGCCATCTAGAACCTTCTCGGGGGGTCTTGGTCCTATATAGTCACCTAGAGCCTTCTCAGGGGGTTCTGAGTCCTACATAGTCATCTAGAACCTTCTCGGGGGGTCTGGGGTCTACGGGAGCATCTAGAACCTTCTTGGGGGGTCTGGGGTCTACGGGAGCATCTAGAACCTTCTCGGGGGGTCTTGGTCCTATATAGTCACCTAGAATCTTCTTAGGGGGTTCTTGGTCCTACAAGACCCTCTAGAGCCTCTTAGGGGGTTCTTGGTCCTACAAGACCATCTAGAACCTCATCAGGGGTTCTTGGTCCTATATAATCACCTAGAAGCTTCTCGGGGGGTCTGGGTCCTACATGGTCATTTAAAACCTTCTCAGGGGGTTCTGAGTCCTACATGGTCATCTAGAACCTTCTCGGGGGGTCTTGGTCCTATATAGTCACTTAGAATGTTCTTAGGGGGTTCTGAGTCCTACATGGTCATCTAGAACCTTCTCGGGGGGTCCGGGGTCTACATGGCCATCTAGAACCTTCTCGGGGGGTCTTGGTCCTATATAGTCACCTAGAGCCTTCTCAGGGGGTTCTGAGTCCTACATAGTCATCTAGAACCTTCTCGGGGGGTCTGGGGTCTACGGGAGCATCTAGAACCTTCTTGGGGGGTCTGGGGTCTACGGGAGCATCTAGAACCTTCTCGGGGGGTCTTGGTCCTATATAGTTACCTAGAATCTTCTTAGGGGGTTCTTGGTCCTACAAGACCATCTAGAGCCTCTTAGGGGGTTCTTGGTCCTACAAGACCATCTAGAACCTCATCAGGGGTTCTTGGTCCTATATAATCACCTAGAAGCTTCTCGGGGGGTCTGGGTCCTACATGGTCATTTAAAACCTTCTCAGGGGGTTCTGAGTCCTACATGGTCATCTAGAACCTTCTCGGGGGGTCTTGGTCCTATATAGTCACTTAGAATCTTCTTAGGGGGTTCTGAGTCCTACATGGTCATCTAGAAGCTTCTCGGGGGGTCTGGGGTCTACATGGCCATCTAGAACCTTCGTGGGGGGTCTTGGTTCTATATAGTCACCTAGAGCCTTCTCAGGGGGTTCTGAGTCCTACATAGTCATCTAGAACCTTCTTGGGGGGTCTGGGGTCTACGGGAGCATCTAGAACCTTCTCGGGGGGTCTTGGTCCTATATAGTCACCTAGAATCTTCTTAGGGGGTTCTTGGTCCTACAAGACCATCTAGAGCCTCTTAGGGGGTTCTTGGTCCTACAAGACCATCTAGAACCTCATCAGGGGTTCTTGGTCCTATATAATCACCTAGAAGCTTCTCGGGGGGTCTGGGTCCTACATGGTCATTTAAAACCTTCTCAGGGGGTTCTGAGTCCTACATGGCCATCTAGAACCTTCTCGGGGGGTCTTGGTCCTATATAGTCACTTAGAATCTTCTTAGGGGGTTCTGAGTCCTACATGGTCATCTAGAACCTTCTCGGGGGGTCCGGAGTCTACATGGCCATCTAGAACCTTCTCGGGGGGTCTTGGTCCTATATAGTCACCTAGAGCCTTCTCAGGGGGTTCTGAGTCCTACATAGTCACCTAGAAGCTTCTCGGGGGGTCTGGGTCCTACATGGTCATCTAGAACCTTCTCAGGGGGTCTTGGTCCTATATAGTCACCTAGAACCTTCTCGGGGGGTCTGGGGCCTACAGGACCATCTAGAACCTTCTCGGGGGGTCTGGGTCTACATGGCCATCTAGAACCTTCTCGGGGGGTCTTGGTCCTATATAGTCACCTAGAGCCTTCTCAGGGGGTTCTGAGTCCTACATAGTCACCTAGAAGCTTCTCGGGGGGTCTGGGTCCTACATGGTCATCTAGAACCTTCTCGGGGGTTCTTGGTCCTATATAGTCACCTAGAAGCTTCTCAGGGAGTTCCGAGTCCTACATGGTCATCTAGAACCTTCTCGGGGGGTCTGGGTCTACATGGCCATCTAGAACCTTCTCGGGGGGTCTTGGTCCTATATAGTCACCTAGAGCCTTCTCAGGGAGTTCTGAGTCCTACATAGTCACCTAGAAGCTTCTCGGGGGGTCTGAGTCCTACATGGCCATCTAGAACCTTCTCAGGGGTTCTTGGTCCTATATAGTCACCTAGAGCCTTCTCAGGGGGTTCTGAGTCCTACATAGTCACCTAGAAGCTTCTCGGGGGGTCTGGGTCCTACATGGTCATCTAGAACCTTCTCAGGGGGTCTTGGTCCTATATAGTCACCTAGAAGCTTCTCAGGGAGTTCCGAGTCCTACATGGTCATCTAGAACCTTCTCGGGGGGTCTGGGGCCTACAGGAGCATCTAGAACCTTCTCGGGGGGTCTTGGTCCTATATAGTCACCTAGAAGCTTCTCAGGGAGTTCCGAGTCCTACATGGTCATCTAGAACCTTCTCGGGGGGTCTGGGGCCTACAGGAGCATCTAGAACCTTCTCAGGGGGTCTTGGTCCTATATAGTCACCTAGAAGCTTCTCAGGGAGTTCCGAGTCCTACATGGTCATCTAGAACCTTCTCGGGGGGTCTGGGGCCTACAGGAGCATCTAGAACCTTCTCGAGGGGTCTTGGTCCTATATAGTCACCTAGAACCTTCTCAGGGGGTTCTGAGTCCTACATGGTCATCTAGAACGTTCTCGGGGGTCTGGGTCCTACAAGACCATCTAGAGCCTCATCAGGGGTTCTGGGTCCTACATAGTCACCTAGAAGCTTCTCGGGGGGTCTGGGTCCAATATGACTGTTTAGAACCTTCTCAGGTTGGTTCTTGGTCCCACAAGGATCCATAACATCCCATTCCCTTGAGTTCTTGGCCCCACATGGACCATCTAGAACGTTCTCCATGTGGGTTCCTGGTCCCACAAGGATCCATAGCGTCCCATTCTCTTGAGTTCTTGGCCCCACATGGACCATCTAGAACATTCTGTGGTGGGTTCCTGGTCCTACAAAGACCCCATTATTATGGTTCTTGGCCCCACATGGACCACCTAGAACCTTCTCTGGTGGGTTCCTGGCCCTACAAAGACCCCATTATTATGGTTCTTGATCCACAATGGACCATCTAGAACCTCTTCTGGTGGGTTCCTGGTCCCACAAGGATCCATAACATCCCATTCCCTTGAGTTCTTGGTCCTACTTGACCATGTAGAACCTTCTTGGGTTGATTCCTGGTCCTACAAAGACCCCGTTATTATGGTTCTTGGTCCCACATGGACCATCTAGAACTTCCTCTGGTGGGTTCCTGGCCCTACAAAGACCCCATTATTATGGTTCTTGGTCCACATGGACCACCTAGAACCTTCTCCATGTGGGTTCCTGGTCCCACAAGGATCCATAACATCCCATTCCCTTGAGTCCTTGGCCCCACAATGGACCACCTAGAACCTCTCCATGTGGGTTCCTGGTCCCACAAGGATCCATAACATCCCATTCCCTTGAGTTCTTGGCCCCACATGGACCATCTAGAACCTCTTCTGGTTGGTTCCTGGTCCCACAAAGATCCATAACATCCCATCCTCTTGACTTCTTGGTCCACATGGACCACCTAGAACCTCTTCTGGTTGGTTCCTGGTCCCACAAGGATCCATAACATCCCATTCCCTTGAGTTCTTGGTCCTACTTGACCATGTAGAACCTTCTCCATGTGGGTTCCTGGTCCCACAAGGATCCATAACATCCCATTCCCTTGAGTCCTTGGCCCCACAATGGACCACCTAGAACCTCTTCTGGTGGGTTCCTGGTCCCACAAGGATCCATAACATCCCATTCCCTTGAGTTCTTGGCCCCACATGGACCATCTAGAACCTCTTCTGGTTGGTTCCTGGTCCCACAAAGATCCATAACATCCCATCCTCTTGACTTCTTGGTCCACATGGACCACCTAGAACCTCTTCTGGTTGGTTCCTGGTCCCACAAGGATCCA
Source organism: Nesoenas mayeri (assembly GCF_963082525.1). NCBI lineage: Eukaryota > Metazoa > Chordata > Aves > Columbiformes > Columbidae > Nesoenas > Nesoenas mayeri. The sequence goes on along the minus strand of NC_137570.1, from coordinate 596,195 downwards.
TAACATCCCATTCCCTTGAGTTCTTGGTCCTACTTGACCATGTAGAACCTTCTCCATGTGGGTTCCTGGTCCCACAAGGATCCATAACATCCCATTCCCTTGAGTCCTTGGCCCCACAATGGACCACCTAGAACCTCTTCTGGTGGGTTCCTGGTCCCACAAGGATCCATAACATCCCATTCCCTTGAGTTCTTGGCCCCACATGGACCATCTAGAACCTCTTCTGGTTGGTTCCTGGTCCCACAAAGATCCATAACATCCCATCCTCTTGACTTCTTGGTCCACATGGACCACCTAGAACCTCTTCTGGTTGGTTCCTGGTCCCACAAGGATCCATAACATCCCATTCCCTTGAGTTCTTGGTCCTACTTGACCATGTAGAACCTTCTCCATGTGGGTTCCTGGTCCCACAAGAATCCATAACATCCCATTTTCTGGAGTCCTTGGCCCCACAATGGCCCACCTAGAACCTTCTCCACCCCCCCCAGACCGACCTGACGTTCGTGGGCTGCGTGGGGATGCTGGACCCTCCCCGCAAGGAGGTGATGGGCTCCATCCAGCTGTGCCGCGACGCCGGCATCCGCGTCATCATGATCACGGGCGACAACAAGGGCACGGCCATCGCCATCTGCCGGCGCATCGGCATCTTCGGCGAGGACGAGGACGTGGCGGGGAAGGCGTACACGGGCCGCGAGTTCGACGACCTGCCGCCGGCCGAGCAGCGCGAGGCGTGCCGCCGCGCCTGCTGCTTCGCGCGCGTCGAGCCCGCGCACAAGTCCAAGATCGTCGAGTTCCTGCAGTCCTTCGACGAGATCACCGCCATGGTGAGGGGACGGGGGTCCTCCGGGGCTCTGATGTGGGGTTGGGGGTCCTCCATGGGTCTATGGTGGGGTTTGGGGTCCTCCATGGGTCTATGGTGGGGTTGGGGTCCTGCAGTCCTTCGACGAGATCACCGCCATGGTGAGGGCTTGGGGGTCCTCCATGGGTCTATGGTGGGGTTTGGGGTCTATCATGGAGTTGAGGTCATGTTGAGGTCTACCATGGGTCTACAGTGGGGTTGGGGGTCTATCATGGGTCTATGGTGGGGTTTGGGGTCTACCATGGGTCTAATGTGGAGTTGAGGTCCCCCATGGGTCTATGGTGGGGTTGGGGGTCTGTCATGGGTCTATGGTGGGGTTTGGGGTCTATCATGGGTCTATGGTGGGGTTTGGGGTCTATCATGAGCTGAGGTCATGTTGGGGTCTACCATGGGTCTACAGTGGGGTTGGGGGTCTATCATGGGTCTATGGTGGGGTTTGGGGTCTACCATGGGTCTAATGTGGAGTTGAGGTCCCCCATGGGTATACAGTAGGGTTGGGGTCCTGCAGTCCTTCGACGAGATCACCACCATGGTGAGGGGACGGGGGTCCTCCGGGGGTCTAATGTGGGGTTGGGGGTCTATCATGGGTCTATGGTGGGGTTTGGGGTCCTCCATGGGTCTATGGTGGGGTTGGGGGTCTACCATGGGTGTAACATGGGTCTTGGGGTCTATCATGGGTCTATGGTGGGGTTGGGGTCTACAATAGATCTGAGATGGGTTTGGGGTCTATCATGGAGCTGAGGTCATGTTGGGGGTCTACCATAGATCTGAGATGGGTTTGGGGTCTACAGTGCATCTATGGTGGGGTTTGGGATCCACAATAGGTCTGAGAGGGGTTTGGGGTCTACCATGGGTCTATGGTGGGGTTTGGGGTCTACCATGGGTCTATGGTGGGGTTTGGGGTCTACCATGGGTCTATGGTGGGGTTTGGGGTCTATCATGGGTCTATGGTGGGGTTGGGGGTCTATCATGGGTCTATGGTGGGGTTTGGGGTCTACCATGGGTCTAATGTGGAGTTGAGGTCCCCCATGGGTCTATGGTGGAGTTGGGGTCCTGCAGTCCTTCGACGAGATCACCGCCATGGTGAGGGGACGGGGGTCCTCCGTGGGTCTAATGTGGGGTTTGGGGTCCTCCATGGGTCTAATCTGGGGTTTGGGGTCTGCCATGGGTGTAACGTGGTTCTTGGGGTCCATTGACCTGAGGTCGTGTTGGGGGTCTATCATGGGTCTATGGTGGGGTTGGGGTCTACAATAGATCTGAGATGGGGTTTGGGGTCTACCGTTGACCTGAGGTCATGTTTGGGGTCTACCATAGATCTAAGATGGGTTTGGGGTCTACCATGGGTCTATGGTGGGGTTTGGGGTCTACGATGGGTCTAATGTGGGGTTTGGGGTCTATCATGGAGCTGAGGTCATGTTGGGGTCTACCATGGGTCTATGGTGTGGTTTGGGGTCCTCCATGGGTCTATGGTGGGGTTTGGGGTCTACCATGGGTCTGTGGTGGGGTTGGGTGTCTACCATGGGTCTGTGGTGGGGTTTGGGGTCTACCATGGGTCTACTGTGGGGTTGGGTGTCTACCATGGGTCTATGGTGGGGTTTGGGGTCTATCATGTAGCTGAGGTCATGTTGGGGTCTACCATGGGTCTATGGTGGGGTTTGGGGTCTACAATAGATCTGAGATGGGTTTGGAATCTACCATGGGTCTATGGTGGGGTTGAGGTCCTGCAGTCCTTCAACGAGATCACCACCATGGTGAGGGGTTTGGGGGTCCTCCATGGGGTGGAGGTCAAGTTTGGGGTCTACCATGGGTCTGTGGTGGGGTTCGGGGTCTACCATGGGTGTAACATGGGTCTTGGGGTCTACCATGGGTCTATGGTGGGGTGTGGGGTCTACAGTAGATCTGAGATGGGTTTGGGGTCCTCCATGGGTCTATGGTGGGGTTTGGGGTCTACCAGGGGTCTAATGTGGAGTTTGGGTCCTCCATGGGTCTATGGTGGGTTTGGGGTCTACAATAGATCTAAGATGGGTTTGGGGTCCTCCATGGGTCTATGGTGGGGTTTGGGGTCTATCACGGAGCTGAGGTCATGTTGGGGTCTACCATGGGTCTATGGTGGGGTGTGGGGTCCACAATAGGTCTGAGAGGGGTTTGGGGTCCTCCATGGGTCTATGGTGGGGTTGGGGTCCTGCAGTCCTTCGATGAGATCACCGCCATGGTGAGGGGATGGGGGTCCCCTGTGGGTCTAATGTGGGGTTTGGGGTCTATCATGGAGCTGAGGTCATGTTGGGGATCTACCATGGATTTCACATGGGTTTGGTGTCCGTGATGGATCTCATGTGGGTTTTGGGCTCTATCACAATTCTGAGGTGGGTTTTGGGGTCCCTGGTGGATCTGAGGCGGGTTTTGGGGTCTATCACAGACCTGATGTGGGTTTTGGGGTCTATCACAGATCTGAGGTGGGTTTGGGGTCTATCACAGATCTGAGGCGGGTTTTGGGGTCTATCACAGACCTGATGTGGGTTTTGGGGTCTATCACAGATCTGAGGTGGGTTTGGGGTCCATGATGGATCTAATGTGGGTTTTGGGGTCTATCACAGATATAATGTGGGTTTTGGGTCCACCATGGATCTCATGTGGGTTTGGGGTCCGTGATGGATCTAACATGGGTTTTGGGGTCTATCACAGATCTGAGGTGGGTTTGGGGTCTATCACAGATCTGAGGTGGGTTTTGGGGTCCGTGATGGATCTAACATGGGTTTTGGGGTCTATCACAGATCTGAGGTGGGTTTGGGGTCCATGATGGATCTCCCATGGGTTTGGGGTCTATCACAGATCTGAGGTGGGTTTGGGGTCTATCACAGATCTGAGGTGGGTTTTGGGGTCTATCACAGATCTGAGGTGGGTTTGGGGTCTATCACAGATCTGAGGTGGGTTTTGGGGTCTATCACAGATCTGAGGTGGGTTTTGGGGTCTATCACAGATCTGAGGTGGGTTTGGGATCTATCACAGATCTGAGGTGGGTTTGGGGTCTATCACAGATCTGAGGCGGGTTTTGGGGTCCATGATGGATCCGAGGCGGGTTTTGGGGTCTCCCGTGGGTCTGGGGTCCATGATGGATCTCCCATGGGTTTGGGGTCCGTGATGGATCTAACATGGGTTTTGGGGTCTATCACAGATCTGAGGTGGGTTTGGGGTCTATCACAGATCTGAGGTGGGTTTTGGGGTCTATCACAGATCTGAGGCGGGTTTTGGGGTCTATCACAGATCTGAGGTGGGTTTGGGGTCTATCACAGATCTGAGGCGGGTTTTGGGGTCCATGATGGATCCGAGGCGGGTTTTGGGGTCTCCCGTGGGTCTGGGGTCCATGATGGATCTCCCATGGGTTTGGGGTCCGTGATGGATCTAACATGGGTTTTGGGGTCTATCACAGATCTGAGGTGGGTTTTGGGCTCTATCACAGATCTGAGGTGGGTTTGGGGTCCATGATGGATCCGAGGCGGGTTTTGGGGTCTCCCGTGGGTCTGGGGTCCCTGGTGGATCCGAGGTGGGTTTTGGGGTCTCCCGTGGGTCTGGGGTCCATGATGGATCTCCCATGGGTTTTGGGGTCCATGATGGATCCGAGGCGGGTTTCGGGGTCTCCCGTGGGTCTGGGGTCCCCCATGGATGTCCCGCGGGTCTGTCGCAGACGGGCGACGGCGTGAACGACGCGCCGGCGCTGAAGAAGGCGGAGATCGGCATCGCCATGGGCTCCGGCACCGCCGTGGCCAAGACGGCGTCCGAGATGGTGCTGGCGGACGACAACTTCTCCACCATCGTGGCGGCCGTGGAGGAGGGGCGCGCCATCTACAACAACATGAAGCAGTTCATCCGCTACCTCATCTCCTCCAACGTGGGCGAGGTCGTCTGGTGAGATCCCAGTGATCCCAGTCCATCCCAGTTCATCCCAGTGACCCCAAAGTTCAGTTCATCCCAGTCCATCCCAGTCCATCCCATTGACCCCCCATTGACCCCAGTTCATCCGCTACCTCATCTCCTCCAACGTGGGAGAGGTCGTCTGGTGAGATCCCATTGATCCCAGTCCATCCCAGTCCATCCCAGTTCATCCCATTGATCCCAGTTCAGTCCATCCCAGTTCACCCCAGTTCACCCCAGTTCATCCCATTGACCCCCCATTGACCCCAGTTCATCCGCTACCTCATCTCCTCCAACGTGGGGGAGGTGTCTGGTGAGATCCCAGTGATCCCAGTTCATCTCAGTTCATCCCAGTTCATCTCATTGACCCCAAAGTTCAGTTCATCCCAGTTCATCCCAGTTCATCCCATTGACCCCCGCATTGATCCCAGTTCATCCACTACCTCATCTCCTCCAACGTGGGGGAGGTGTCTGGTGAGATCCCAGTGATCCCAGTTCATCCCAGTCCATCCCAGTTCATCCAAGTGACCTCCCAGTTCATCCCAGTTCATCCCAGTGACCTCCCAGTCCATCCCAGTTCATCCCAGTGACCCCCCAGTTCAGTTCATCCCAGTTGATCCCAGTTGATCCCAGTCCATCCCAGTCCATCCCAGTGATCCCAGTCCATCCCAGTTCATCCCAGTGACCCCCCAGTTCAGTTCATCCCAGTTCATCCCAGTGACCCCCCAGTTCAGTTCATCCCAGTTCATCCCAGTGATCCCAGTCCATCCCAGTTCATCCCAGTTCATCCCAGTGACCCCCCAGTTCAGTTCATCCCAGTTCATCCCAGTACATCCCAGTTCCACCACGTTCTGTGGGTCCTTCTTGTCCCTCCCCCAAGACCCCCAGGTCCCCCCATCCCCCACCCCCATCCCCCACCCCATCCCCTCCCCATCCCCCACCCCCGTCCCCATCCCCCACCATGACGCCTCCCCATCCCCCACCCCCATCTCCTTCCCATCCCCACCCCCATCCCCTCCCCCATTCCACATCCCCCACCCTCATCCCATCCCCCACCCCATCCCCCACCATGACCCCCCATGACCCCCCATGACCCCCCCATGACCCCTCCCCTCCCCCCCATAGCATCTTCCTGACGGCGGCGCTGGGCCTTCCCGAGGCGCTGATCCCCCATCCCCCACCCATCCCATCCCCCCCATAACCTGTGACCCCTCCCCCATGACAGCATCTTCCTGACGGCGGCGCTGGGCCTTCCCGAGGCGCTGATCCCGGTGCAGCTGCTGTGGGTGAACCTGGTGACCGACGGGCTCCCGGCCACGGCGCTCGGCTTCAACCCGCCGGACCTGGACATCATGGACAAGCCCCCGCGCAGCCCCAAGGAGCCGCTCATCAGCGGGTGGCTCTTCTTCCGATACCTCGCCATCGGCGGTGAGACCGCGGCGGGGGGACAACGGGGGGACAACGGGGGGACAAAGTGGGCCTGAAGTGGGCCCAAAGTAGGCCCAAAGTAGGCCTGAAGTAGGCCCAAAGTAGGCCCAAAGTAGGCCTGGGGTAGGCCCAAAGTAGGCCCAAAGTAGGGCCGAAGTGGGCCCAAAGTATGCCTGAAGTAGGCCTGAAGTAGGCCTCGGGGTAGGTCTGAGGGTGGGCCCAAGGTAGGCCCAAAGTAGGCCTGAAGTAGGCCTGGGGTAGGTCTGATGGTGGGCCCAAGGTAGGCCCAAAGTAGGCCTGAAGTAGGCCTGAAGTAGGCCTGAAGTAGGCCCAAAGTAGGCCCAAAGTAGGCCTGGGGTAGGCCCAAAGTAGGCCCAAAGTAGGGCCGAAGTGGGCCCAAAGTAGGCCTGAAGTAGGCCCAGGGTAGGCCCAAAGTAGGGCCGAAGTGGGCCCAAAGTAGGCCCAAAGTGGGCCTGAAGTAGGACTGAAGTAGGCCTGAGGTAGGCCCGAAGTAGGCCCGAAGTAGGCCTGGGGGTAGGTCTGATGGTGGGCCCAAGGTAGGCCCAAAGTAGGGCTGAAGTAGACCTGGGGTAGGCCTGAGGGTGGGCCTGGAGTAGGCCCAAAGTGGGCCCGGGGTAGGCCCCAAAGTAGGCCTGAAGTAGGGCTGGGGTAGGTAGGCCCAAAGTAGGCCCAAAGTGGGCCCAAAGTGGGCCTGAAGTAGGCCCGAAGTGGGCCTGGGGTAGGCCCCAAAGTGGGCCCAAAGTAGGGCCGAAGTGGGCCCAAAGTAGGCCTGGAGTAAGCCCAAAGTGGGCCTGGGAGTAGGTCTGATGGTGGGCCCAAAGTAGGCCCAAAGTATGCCCAAAGTAGGCCCAAAGTGGGCCTGGGGTAGGCCCAAAGTAGGCCTGAAGTAGGGCCGAAGTGGGCCTGAAGTAGGCCTGGAGTAGGCCCGAAGTAGGCCCGAAGTAGGGCTGAAGTAGGCCTGGGGTAGGCCTAGGAGTAGTCTTGGGGTAGGCCCGAAGTGGGCCTGAGGGTAGGCCTGAAGTAGACCTGAAATAGACTTGAAGTAGGCCTGGGGTAGGCCCCAAGTGGGCCTGGGGTAGGCCTCGGGGTGGGCCCAAGGTAGGCCCAAAGTAGGCCCAAAGTGGGCCTGGGGTAGGCCTGAAGTAGGCCCAAAGTGGGCTTGAAGTGGGCCTGGGGTAGGCCCAAAGTAGGGCCGAAGTAGGCCTGAAGTAGGCCCGAATTAGGCCTGGGGTAGGCCTAGGTGTAGGCCTGGGGTAGGCCCAAAGCAGGGCTGAAGTGGGCCCAAAGTAGGCCCAAAGTAGGCCTGAAGTAGGCCCAAAGTAGGGCCAAAGTGGGCCCAAAGTAGGCCTGGAGTAAGCCCAAAGTGGGCCCAAGGTAGGCCCAAAGTAGGCCCACAGTGGGCCTGGGGTAGGCCCAAAGTAGGGCTTGAAGTGGGCCTGGGGTAGGCCCAAAGTGGGCCTGGGGTAGGCCTGGGGTAGGCCCAAAGTAGGGCCGAAGTGGGCCCGAAGTAGGGCTGAAGTAGGCCTGGGGGTAGGCCTGAGGTAGGCCCAGGGTAGGCCCAAAGTGGGCCTGGGGTAGGCCCAGGGTGGGCCTGGAAGTGGACCTGGGGTAAGCCCAACATAGGCCTGCAGGTGGGCCTGGGGGTAGGCCCAAAGTGGGCCCAAAGTAGGCCTGAAGTAGGCCTGGGGTAGGCCCAAGGTAGGCCCAAAGTAGGCCTGGGGTAGGCCCAAAGTGGGCCCCAAGTGGGCCTGAAGTAGGCCTGAGGGTGGGCCTGAGGTAGGCCCAGGGTAGGCCCAAAGTAGGGCTGAGGTAGGCCCAAGGTAGGCCCAAAGTGGGCCTGGAGTAGGCCCAAAGTAGGCCCGAAGTAGGCCTGAGGTAGGCCTGGGGGTAGGCCCAAGGTAGGCCTAAGGTAGGCCAAGGTGTCCATATGTCCCCATGTCCCCATGTCCTGGTGTCCCCACTGACGTCCGTCCGTCCGTCCGTCCATCTGTCCCGCAGGGTACGTGGGGGCGGCCACGGTGGGGGCGGCCGCCTGGTGGTTCCTGTACGCCGAGGACGGGCCCAGCGTCTCCTACCACCAGCTGGTGAGCGACATGGCCGCCATGGCCCCATCGTCCCCATGGTGACCCCATCATCCCCATGGTGACCCCACCACCCCCATGGTGTCCCCAAGGTCCCCATGGTGTCCCCATCATCCCCATGGTGACCCCACCACCCCCATGGTGTCCCCAAGGTCCCCATGGTGTCCCCATCATCCCCATGGTGACCCCACCACCCCCATGGTGTCCCCAAGGTCCCAATGGTGTCCCCGTCATCCCCATGGTGACCCCACCACCCCCATGGTGTCCCCAAGGTCCCCCATGGTGTCCCCATCATCCCCATGGTGACCCCACCACCCCCATGGTGTCCCCAAGGTCCCCATGGTGTCCCCATCATCCCCATGGTGACCCCACCACCCCCATGGTGTCCCCAAGGTCCCAATGGTGTCCCCATCATCCCCATGGTGACCCCACCACCCCCATGGTGTCCTCAAGGTCCCCATGGTGTCCCCATCATCCCCATGGTGACCCCATCGTCCCCATGGTGTCCCCATCATCTCCATGGTGTCCCCACCACCCCCAAGGTCCCCACGGTGACCCCACCACCCCCATGGTGACCCCATTGTCCCCATGGTGTCCCCCCCAACCCCAAGATCCCCATGGTGTCTCCACCACCCCCGTGGTGACCCCAAGGTCCCCAAGGTGTCCCCAAGATCCCTGTGGTGCCCCCACCACCCCCACGGTGTCCCCCTTGCTCCCATGGTGACCCCCCCACCCCCAAGGTCCCCATAGTGTCACCCCCACCCCCATGGCCACTCCAGGTCCCCATGGTGTCCCCATCATCCCCACGGTGTCCCCAACACTCCCAAGGTCCCCATGGTGACCCCACCACCCTCATGGTGTCCCCACCACCCCCACCACCCCCATGGTGTCCCCATCATCCCCATGGTGACCCCACCACCCCAAGGTGTCCCCAAGGTCCCCATGGTGTCCCCATCATCTCCATGGTGACCCCACTACCCCAAGGTCCCCACGGTGACCCCACCACCCCATGGCCACCCCAAGGTCCCCATGGTGTCCCCACCACCCCAAGGTCCCCACGGTGACCCCACCACCCCCATGGTGTCCCCCTTGTCCCCATGGCGTCCCCATCGTCCCCAAGGTGACCCCATCACCCCCATGGTGACCCCAAGGTCCCCATGGTGACCCCCCCACCCTCATCATCCCCATGGTGTCCCCACCACCCCCAAGGTCCCCATCGTGACCCCACCACCCCCATGGTGACCCCAAGGTCCCCATGGTGTCCCCATTGTCCCCATGGTGACCCCCCCACCCCCCAGCCCCTGCGGTGACCCCACCACCCCCCTGGTGTCCCCATCATCCCCATTGTCCCCATGGTGACCCCACCACCCCCAAGGTCCCCATGGTGTCTCCATCATCCCCATCATCCCCATGGCCACTCCAAGGTCCCCATGGTGTCCCCATTGTCCCCATGGTGTCCCCATCGCCCCCATGGTGTCCTCCCCGCCCCCCTGGTGACCCCCCCGCCCCGCAGACGCACTTCATGCAGTGCACGGAGCACAACGCGGAGTTCGAGGGGCTGGACTGCGACATCTTCGAGTCGCCGGTGCCCATGACCATGGCGCTGTCCGTGCTCGTCACCATCGAGATGTGCAACGCGCTCAACAGGTGGGGCGCCCCACTGACCCATTGACTGACCCACTGACCCCACTGAGTGACCCATTGACACCATTGACCCCACTGACCCCATTGACTGACCCACTGACCCCACTGACCCCATTGAGTGACCATGGCGCTGTCCGTGCTCGTCACCATCGAGATGTGCAACGCGCTCAACAGGTGGGGCGCCCCACTGACCCATTGACTGACCCACTGACCCCACTGAGTGACCCATTGACACCATTGACCCCACTGACCCCATTGACTGACCCACTGACCCCACTGACCCCATTGAGTGACCATGGCGCTGTCCGTGCTCGTCACCATCGAGATGTGCAACGCGCTCAACAGGTGGGGCGCCCCACTGACCCATTGACTGACCCACTGACCCCACTGAGTGACCCATTGACACCATTGACCCCACTGACCCCATTGAGTGACCCATTGACCCCACTGACCCCATTGAGTGACCATGGCGCTGTCCGTGCTCGTCACCATCGAGATGTGCAACGCGCTCAACAGATGGGGCGCCCCACTGACCCATTGACTGACCCACTGACCCCATTGACCCCATTGACCCCATTGACTGACCCACTGACCCCATTGACCCCACTGATCCCACTGACCCCATTGACTGACCCACTGACCCCATTGACCCCACTGACCCCATTGAGTGACCCATTGACCCCACTGACCCCATTGAGTGACCATGGCGCTGTCCGTGCTCGTCACCATCGAGATGTGCAACGCGCTCAACAGGTGGGCTGGCCCCATTGACTGACCCACTGAGTGACCCATTGACCCCATTGACTGACCCATTGACACCGTTGACCCCACTGACCCCATTGAGTGACCCATTGACCCTATTGACCCCATTGACTGACCCATTGACACCATTGACCCCATTGACCCCATTGAGTGACCCATTGACACCATTGACCCCACTGAGTGACCCATTGACACCATTGACCCCACTGACCCCATTGAGTGACCCATTGACACCATTGACCCCATTGACCCCATTGAGTGACCCACTGACCCCACTGACCCCATTGACCCCATTGAGTGACCCACTGACCCCATTGACCCATTGACCCCATTGACTGACCCATTGACACCATTGACCCCATTGACCCCGCTGAGTGACCCATTGACACCATTGACCCCATTGAGTGACCCATTGACTCCATTGAGTGACCCATTGACCCCATTGACCCCATTGAGTGACCCATTGACACCATTGATCTTGTTCATTGACCCATTGACTCCATTGAGTGACCCATTGACCCCATTGACCCCATTGAGTGACCCATTGACACCATTGAGTGACCCGTTGACACCATTGACCCCATTGGGTGACCCATTGACCCCATTGACACCATTGAGTGACCCATTGACACCATTGACCCCGTTCATTGACCCATTGACTCCATTGAGTGACCCGTTGACACCATTGACCCCACTGAGTGACCCATTGACCCCATTGACCCCACTGATTGACCCATTGACACCAGTGACCCCATTGAGTGACCCATTGACACCATTGACCCCACTGACCCATTGACCCCATTGACCCCATGGACCCCACTGACCCCATCAACCCTATTGACTCATCAACCCCATTGACCCCACTGACCCCATTGACCCCATCGACCCCACTCACCCATCGACCTCACTGACCCCATTGACCCCATTGACCCATCAACCCCATCGACCCCATTCACCCCACTGACCCCATTGACCTATTGACCCCACTGCCCCCACCGCCCCCATCCCCACCATCTTCACCGCCGTGTTCCCACCATCTCCACCACCATCTCCCCCCCACCCCCCCCCGTTCCCCGCGCGTCCCCCCGTCCCCGTGTCCCACGCGCCGTCCGTCCGTCCGTCCGTCCGCAGCCTGTCGGAGAACCAGTCGCTGGCGCGGATGCCGCCGTGGGTCAACATCTGGCTGGTGGGCTCCATCTGCCTCTCCATGTCGCTGCACTTCGTCATCCTCTACATCGACCCGCTGCCCGTAAGGGACGCACCGGTGGCCGTCGGTGGCCGTGGGCTGGTGGCCGTGGGGTGGTTGGTGGCCATAGGGAGGTCGGTGGCCATTGGTGGTGGCCATGGGGAGGTTGGTGGCCATGGGGAGGTCGGTGGCTATTGGTGGCCATGGGGAGGTTGGTGGCTATTGGTGATGGCCATGGGGAGCTCGGTGGCCATGGGGAGCTCGGTGGCCATTGGTGGTGGCCATAGGGAGGTTGGTGGCCATGGGGAGGTTGGTGGCCATTGGTGGTGGCCATGGGGAGGTTGGTGGCCATGGGCTAGTGGCCATGGGGTGGTCGGTGGCCATGGGGAGGTTGGTGGCCATTGGAGGCCATGGGGAGGTCGGTGGCCATCGGTGGTGGCCATAGGGAGGTTGGTGGCCATTGGGAGGTCGGTGGCCATTGGTGGTGGCCATGGGGAGGTCAGTGGCCATTGGTGGCCCTGGGGAGGTTGGTGGCCATTAGTGATGGCCATGGAGAGGTTGGTGGCCATTGGTGGTGGCCATGGGGAGGTTGGTAGCCATTGGTCAGGCGCTTGCCATTGGTGGCCATGGGGAGGTTGGTGGCCATGAGCTGGTGGCCATGGGTCAGTCAGTGGCCATTGGTGGCCATTGGTGTCCCTGGGTTGGTTGGTGGCCATTGGTTGCCCTGGGTTGGTCGGTGGCCATTGGTGGCCATGGGTGGGTTGGTGGCCATGGTGGCCCTGGGTTGGTTGGTGGCCAGTGGTGACCCTGAGTCGGCCAGTAGCCATGGTGGTCCTGGGTGGGTCAGTGGCCATTGGTTGCCCTGGGTTGGTTGGTGTCCCTGGGCGGGTTGGTGGCCATTGGTGGCCATGGGTGGGTCGGTGGCCCCGGTGGCCACTGGTGTCCCTGGGCGGGTCGGTGGCCCCGGTGGCCATGGGTTGGTCGGTGGCCATGGTGGCCGTTGGTGGCCATGGTGTCCCTGGGCGGGTCGGTGGCCCCGGTGGCCACGGTGACACGTGTCTCGGTGGCCACGCAGATGATCTTCAAGCTGACGCCGCTGGACCTGCCGCACTGGTGGGTGGTGCTCAAGATCTCCTTCCCCGTCATCCTGCTGGACGAGGTGCTCAAGTTCATCGCCAGGAACTACCTGGAGGGTGAGCACGGTGGCCACGGTGGCCACAGTGGCCACAACACCGGCCACGGTGGCCACAATGGCCCCAACACCAGCCACAGTGGCCACAGTGGCCACAATGGCCCCAACACCAGCCACAGTGGCCACAGTGGCCACAATGGCCCCAACACCGGCCACAGTGGCCACAATGGCCCCAACACTGGCCACAGTGGCCACAACACCAGCCACAGTGGCCACAGTGGCCACAATGTCCCCAACACTAGCCACAGTGGCCCCAACACCAGTCCCAGTGGCCACAGTGGCCACAACACCAGTCCCAGTGGCCACAGTGGCCACAACACTCGCCACAGTGGCCACAATGGCCCCAACACCAGCCACAGTGGCCACAATGGCCACAATGACCCCAACACTGGCCACAGTGGCCACAACACCGGCCCCAGTGGCCACAGTGGCCACAATGTCCCCAACACTGGCCACAGTGGCCACAATGTCCCCAACACCAGCCACAGTGGCCACAATACCACTCTGTTCCCTCTCCTCACATCTCTATGGTCCCGATACCGCTCTGTCCCCTCCTCCTATATCTCTATGGTTCTGATCCCACTCTGTCCTCCTCCCCACGTCTCTATGGTCCCGATGCCACTCTGTCCACCTCCATGACCCCCCCATGTCCCCCCCATCACCCCCATGTCCCCACCATGTCCCCACCATCATCTCCATGTCGCCACCATCACGTCCATGTCCCCCCCATCACCTCCATGTCCCCACCTTCACCCGCCTCTGTGGTCCCAATATCACTCTGTCCCCTCTTCCCACATCTCTATGGTCCCAATACCGCTCTGTTCCCTCTTCCCACATCTCTATGGTCCCAATACCGCTCTGTGCCCCTCCATGACCCCCCCATGTCCCCCCCATCACCTCCATGTCCCCTCCATGTCCCCCCCATGTCCCCTCCATCACCTCTGTGTCCCCACCATCACCACCATGTCCCCCATCAATCACCTCCATGACCCCCGCCATGTCCCCCCGTCACCCCCATGTCCCCCCATCATCTTCATGTCCCCTCTCATGTACATTCTGTCCCCAGCGTGACCTCACCGTCCCGTCCCCTCCATCGGCCTCGGCTGCGGCCACAGGTACCCCCCATGTCCCCATCCCCCCATGTCTCCATCCCCCCGTGTCCCCATCCCCCCATGTGTCCCCATCCCCCCCATGTGTCCCCATCCCCCCCATGTGTCCCCATCCCCCCATGTCCCCATCCCCCCCATGTGTCCCCATCCCCCCATGTGTCCCCCATCCCCCCCATGTGTCCCCATCCCCCCATGTCCCCACCCCCCCATGTGTCCCCATCCCCCCCATGTGTCCCCATCCCCCCATGTGTCCCCATCCCCCCATGTCCCCATCCCCCCCCATGTGTCCCCATCCCCCATGTGTCCCCATCCCCCCATGTGTCCCCACCTCCCATGTGTCCCCATCCCCCCCACATGTCCCCATCCCCCATGTGTCCCCATCCCCCCCATGTGTCCCCCATCCCCCCATGTCCCCATCTCCCCATGTGTCCCCATCTCCCATGTCCCCATCCCCCCATGTGTCCCCACCCCCCATGTGTCCCCATCCCCCCCATGTGTCCCCATCCCCGCACATGTCCCCATCCCCCATGTGTCCCCATCCCCCCATGTGTCCCCATCCCCCATGTGTCCCCATCCCCACCATGTGTCCCCATCCCCCATGTCCCCATCCCCCATGTGTCCCCATCCCCCCCATGTCCCCATCCCCCCATGTGCACCCATCCCCCCTCATGTGTCCCCATCCCCCCCCATGTCCCCCAGTGGGGGGGGGGGGGTGAGGTGGGGGGAGGGGCCAGACTCGTGCTCATCCGCGGAGTGGGGGTGGGGTGACCCTGGCACCGATGACGTCACCGTGTCCCCCTCTGTCCCCTCCCCCACAGCGGACGCCGAGGACCCCCGAAAGAAGCGGAAGTGGACCGCGGGGCCCCTCCCCCACCCCTGGGGGGGCCCCCTCCCCCCCCTGCCCCTCCCCCCATCCCCCCGCCCCCCTCCCCCGGCGTCGCTTATTTATTTGCCAATAAAGGGGGAAAATCCCCCACCTGCCCCTCCCCCACTGCCCCCCCCGCCTGTTCTTTGTGGAGTGGGGGGAGGGGCCATGGATGCATCAGCCAATCACAGCAGGGGCGGAGCCTGATGGGCGAGGGGCATTGGGGTGACCCCGCCCCCCCTGCCATGACCCCCCCGCCCCCCACGTTCGGGGCTCAGTCGCCCCCGAGCGGTGGCCGCAGGTGGGTGGGGGAGGGGAGGCGGGGGGGGGGGGTGACGTGGCCAATCAGGAGCGGACTTTGGACCCCCCTGGCCGGGTTGGGGGAGGGGAGGGGGCCCTGGTGTGGACCCAGGCGTCCGGGGGGACCCAGGAGTTCGGGAGGGGACCCAGGCGTCCGGGAGGGACCCAGGAGTTCGAGAGGGGACCCAGGAGTTCGGGAGGGGACCCAGGCGTCCGGGAGGGACCCAGGAGTTCGGGAGGAGACCCAGGCGTCCGGGAGGGACCCAGGCGTCCGGGGTGGGGGGGTGGTGTCTATGGGGCAGGGCCCTGGTGCTGCTCTGTCCTCCCTCCCCACCATCTCTATGGTCTCCTATGGCTCTGATGCTGCTCTGGTACCTCTGTCCCCACACTCTATGGTCCCGGCACCACTCTGACCCCTTTCCCCCCGTCTCTATGGTCCTCCAGGGGCCCTCTCTGTCCCCTCTTCCCATGTCTCTGTGATACAGATACCACTCTCTCCCCTATTCTCGTGGCTCTGTGGTTCCTTAGGGAGCCTGTGCTGCTCTGTCCCCCTCCCCACATCTCTATGGTCCCAGTACCACTCTGTCCCCTCTTCCCACATCTCTATGGCCCCGATACCACTCTGTCCCCTCTTCCCACATCTCTATGGTCCCGATACCACTCTGTCCCCTCTTCACCCATCTCTATGGTCCAGTGCCACTCTGTCCCCTCTTCCCACATCTCTATGGTCCCGATACCGCTCTGTCCCCTCTTCTTATATCTCTATGGCCCCGATACCACTCTGACCCCTCTCTCTATATCTCTATGGTCCCAATACCGCTCTGTCCCCTCTTCCTATATCTCTATGGCCCTGATACCACTCTGTCCCCTTTTCTCACATCTCTATGGTCCCAGTACCACTCTGTCCCCCTCCCCACATCTCTATGGTCCTGATACCACTCTGTCCCCTCTTCACCCATCTCTATGGTCCGAATACCTCAATGTCCTCTCTTCCTATATCTCTATGGCCCCGATACCACTCTGTCCCCCTCCCCACGTCTCTATGGCCCCGATACCACTCTGTCCCCTCTTCCCACATCTCTATGGCCCTGATACCACTCTTCCCCCTCCCCACATCTCTATGGCCCCGATACCACTCTGTCCCCTCTTCCCATGTCTCTATGGTCCCTTATGGTCCCGATACCACTCTGTCCCCTCTTCCCACATCTCTATGGTCCCCGATACCAACTCCACCTCCCCCTCCCCCTCCCCCTCAGGCTCCCATGGCCTCCCAGCCCCACGACCTGTGGGTCCAGCTCCCTCCCCACAAGCTGCGCTCCCTGGCCCGCGCCTGGTTGGACGAGGACTCCCCCGGCCCAGACGCGGCCGCGGTCGCCGTGGGTCCCGCCCCACGGCGCGCTCAGCTCCTCTGCAAGTCCGGGGGGGTCCTGGCGGGCGCCCCCTTCGTGGACGCCATCTTTGGCGAGTGCGGCTGCCGCGTGTCCTGGCGGCTCCGCGAGGGGGCCCTGTTGCCCCCCGGGAGGACCCTGGTGGCCGAGGCCGAGGGTCCCGGCGCCGCGCTCCTATTGGCCGAGAGGGCGGCGCTCAACTGCCTGGGGCGCTGCAGCGGGGTGGCCACGGCGGCCAGGAGAGCCGTCTCATTGGCCAGAGCCGCCGGGTGGGCGGGGACGGTGGCGGGGACCAGGAAGACCACGCCCGGGTTCCGATTGGCCGAGAAGTACGCGCTGGCGGTGGGCGGGGCCGACCCGCATCGCTACGACCTGGGGGGGCTCCTGATGATCAAGGACAATCACCTGGCGGCCGCCGGGGCGCCCCCTGGAGCAGGTGGGGGAGGGACCCCAAAATTGGGGAGGGGGACCCCAAAGTGGGGGGGACATGGATTGGGGGGGGGACACACCTCAAAGTGGGGGGGACATGGTGTGGGGCGAGATGAACTGGGGGAGGGATGAGTTGGGGGGACACCAAAGGGGGGGGACACGAATTGGGGGGGACCCCAAAGAGGGGGGAACATTGATTGGGGGGGGACCCCAAAGTGGAGGACACATGGAGTGGGGGGAGATGAACTGGGGGGGGGGCCTGAATTGGGGGGACACCAAAGTGGGGGGACATGGATTGGGGGGAGATGAACTGGGGGGGGCATGAGTTGGGGGGACACCAAAGTGGGGGGACACGAATTGAGGGAGGGGTGACGTTGATGATGTCACAGGTGGTGGGGGGCGGGGCTGGCACAGGCGCGGGTTCTGGCGCCGGCCTGGCGGTGGAGGGCGGGTCCCTGTCCCCATTGATCCCCATTGACCCCATTGACCCCCATTGACCCCCATTGATCCCCATTGAACCCCATTGATCCCATTGACCCCCATTGATCCCCCATTGACCCCCATTGACCCCCATTGATCCCCATTGATCCCCATTGAACCCCTTTGACCCCCATTGACTCCCATTGTCCCCCATTGACCCCCACTGACCCCCACTGATGACCCTATTGATGACCCCCCGTTGACCTCGCTGATGACGTCACAGGTGGTGGGGGCGGGGCTGGCGCAGCGCGGGTTCTGGCGCTGCCTGGCGGTGGAGGGCGGGTCCCTGTCCCCATTGATCCCCCATTGATCCCGCATTGATCCCCATTGACCCCCATTGACCCCCATTGAACCCCATTGACTCCCATTGAGCCCCCATTGACCCCCATTGACCCCCATTGAGCCCCATTGACCCCAATTGATCCCCATTGACTCCCATTGATCTTCATTGACCCCCATTGACCTCCATTGACCCCCATTGATTCCCCATTGACCCCCATTGACTCCCATTGATCCCTATTGACCCCCATTGAGCCCCATTGATCCCCATTGACTCCCATTGACCCCCGTTGACCCCCATTGATCCCCAATGACTCCCATTGACCCCCATTGACCCCCATTGATCCCCATTGACCCCCCATTGATCCCCATTGACTCCCATTGCCCCCCATTGACCCCCATTGATCCCCATTGATCCCCATTGACTCTCATTGACCCCCATTGACTCCCATTGACCCCATTGACCCCCATTGATGACCCCATTGACCCCCATTGACCCCCATTGATCCCATTGACCCCCTTGATGACGTCACAGGTGGTGGGGGGCGGGGCTGACGCAGCGCGGGTTTCTGGCGCCGCCTGACGGTGGAGTGTGGGTCTCTGTCCCCATTGATCCCCATTGAATCCCATTGATCCCCATTGACCCCCATTGAGTCCCATTGACCCTCATTGACCCCCATTGATCCCCATTGACCCCCATTGACCCCTTGATGACGTCACAGGTGGTGGGGGCGGGGCTGGCGCAGCGCGGGTTTTGGCGCCGCCTGGCGGTGGAGTGCGGGTCCCTGTCCCCATTGATCCCCATTGACCCTCACTGATCCCCATTGACCCCCCACTGACTCCCATTGACCCCCATTGCCCTCCATTGATCCCATTGACCCCTCATTGACCCCCATTGATCCCATTGACCCCTTGATGACGTCACAGGTGGTGGGGGCGGGGCTGGCGCAGCGCGGGTTCTGGCGCCGCCTGGCGGTGGAGTGCGGGTCCCTGTCCCCCATTGATCCCCATTGAGTCCCATTGATCCCCATTGATCCCCATTGACTCCCATTGATCCCCATTGACTCCCATTGCCCCCCATTGACCCCCATTGAGCCCCATTGACCCCCCATTGATCCCCATTGATCCCCATTGACCCTCACTGATCCCCATTGACTCCCATTGATCCCCATTGATCCCCATTGACTCCCATTGACCCCCATTGACCCCCATTGATCCCCATTGACTCCCATTGACTCCCATTGACCCCCATTGATCCCCATTGACCCCCACTGACTCCCATTGACCCCCATTGCCCTCCATTGATCCCATTGACCCTCATTGACCCCCATTGATCCCATTGACCCCTTGATGACGTCACAGGTGGTGGGGGCGGGGCTGGCGCAGCGCGGGTTCTGGCGCCGCCTGGCGGTGGAGTGCGGGTCCCTGTCCCCATTGATCCCCATTGAGTCCCATTGATCCCCATTGATCCCCATTGACTCCCATTGATCCCCATTGACTCCCATTGCCCCCCATTGACCCCCATTGAGCCCCATTGACCCCCATTGATCCCCATTGATCCCCATTGACCCTCACTGATCCCCATTGACTCCCATTGATCCCCATTGATCCCCATTGACTCCCATTGACCCCCATTGACCCCCATTGATCCCCATTGACTCCCATTGACTCCCATTGACCCCCATTGATCCCCATTGACCCCCACTGACTCCCATTGACCCCCATTGCCCTCCATTGATCCCATTGACCCTCATTGACCCCCATTGATCCCATTGACCCCTTGATGACGTCACAGGTGGTGGGGGCGGGGCTGGCGCAGCGCGGGTTCTGGCGCCGCCTGGCGGTGGAGTGCGGGTCCCTGTCCCCATTGATCCCCATTGAGTCCCATTGACCCCCATTGACCCCCATTGATCCCATTGACCCCTTGATGACGTCACAGGTGGTGGGGGCGGGGCTGGCGCAGCGCGGGTTCTGGCGCCGCCTGGCGGTGGAGTGCGGTTCCCTGGGGGCGGCGCTCGGAGCCGCTGGCGCCGGCGCCGACATCGTCCTGCTCGACAACTTCTCCCCCGAGGTTCGCCCCAAAAATGGGGGTTCCCCCCCCCCCCATCACGACACCCCGTGTGGGTCCCCCCGTGTCCCCCCGACCCGTTTCACCCCGAAAATGGGGGGGTGCCCCTGTATTTTGACGACAAAATTGGGGTTTCCCATGCCCCCCCCCCCCCCAATCCGTTATAACCCCAAATTGGGGGATTCATTCACCCCCAAATCGGGCCCCCCCCCCATTATCCCCCCCCCATTGACCCCCCTCGACCCCCAAATTGGGGTCTCCCCATTATCCCCTGACCCCTTGACCCCCAAATCAGGGGTTCCCCCTCCCCCAAATCGTGGTTTCCCCCCCCATTATCCCCCCCCACTGACCCCCTCGCCCCCCACATTGGGGTCCCCTCATATACCCCCTTACCCATTGACCCCCAAATCGTGGTTCCCCCCATTATCCCCCCCCACCCATTGACCCCCTTGACCCCTAAATCGGTTCCCCCCATTATCT
This sequence comes from Nesoenas mayeri, assembly GCF_963082525.1. Taxonomy (NCBI): domain Eukaryota; kingdom Metazoa; phylum Chordata; class Aves; order Columbiformes; family Columbidae; genus Nesoenas; species Nesoenas mayeri. The sequence continues at coordinate 575,715 of NC_137570.1, read as the reverse complement.
GCACCCCCCGCCCCGACCCCCTTGACCCCCAAATTGGGTTCCCCCCATCAGCCCATTACCCATTGACCCCCTTGACCCCCAAATCGGGTCCCCCCCCATTATCCCCCCCACCTATTGACCCCCTTGCCCCCCAAATCGGGTCCCCCCATTATCCCCTGCACCCATTGACCCCCTCGACCCCCAAATCTGGTCCCCCCATATACCCCCTTACCCATTGACCCCCAAATCATGATTCCCCCCATTATCCCCCCCACCCATTGACCCCCTTGACCCCCAAATCGTGGTTCCCCCTATTATCCCCCCCCACTGACCCCCTTGACCCCCAAATCTGGTCCCCCCCATCACCCCATTACCCATTGACCCCCTTGACCCCCAAATTGGGTTCCCCCCATCACCCCATTACCTATTGACCCCCCCAAATTGTGGTTCCCCCCATTATTCCCCCCCATTGACTCCCAAATCGGGATCCCCCCATTATCCCCCCTCACTGATCCCCTCGACCCCCAAATCTGGTCCCCCCATTGACCCCCAATATGGGTCCCCCCATTATCCCCTCCCCCCCCACCCCTTGACCCCCTTGCCCCCAAATCGGGGTCCCCCCATTATCCCACCTCACTGACTCCCTCGACCCCCAAATTGGGGTCCTCCCATTATCCCCCCCAGTGACCCCCTTGACCCCCAAACTGGGTTCCCCCCATTATCCCCCCCACCCATTGACCCCCTTGCCCCCCAAATCAGGGTCCCCCTATTATCCCCCCCCACCCCTTGCCCCCCAAATCGGGGTCCCCCCATATACCCCCTTACCCACTGACCCCCAAATCCCCCCTTTATTCCCCCCCCTCCCCCCCATTGACCCCCAAATTGGGGTCCCCCCCATCACCCTTTACCCATTGACCCCCAAATCGGGGGTTACCCCCTCCCCCAAATTGGGGTTCCCCCCTTACCCATTCACCCCCAAATTGTGGTTCCCCCCATTACCCTCCCCCACTGACCCCCTCGCCCCCCCAAATGGGGTCCCCCCATTACCCCCCCCCCACTGACCCCCTCTTCCCCCCAAATGGGGTCCCCCCCCCTTGCGCCCCTGCAGGAGCTGCGGGAGGTGGCGGCCGAGGTCAAGGTCAAGTTCCCGGGGGTGACGGTGGAGGCCAGCGGGGGGGTGACCCTGGAGACCCTCCCCCACATCCTGGGCCCCCACGTGGACGTCGTGTCCATGGGGTGTCTGACCCACGCGGCCCCCGCGCTCGACTTCTCCATGGCCGTGCTGCCCCCCGAGTGACGGGGACCCCCAACGGGACCCCAAAATCCGCCAGCGGGACCAAAAATCCGCCAACGGGACCCAAAAATCCGGCATCGGGACCCAAAAATTCATCATCAGGACCCAAAAATACATCATTGGGACCCCGAAATTCATCATCGGGACCCAAAAATCCAGCATGGAGACCCCGAAATTCATCAATGGGACCCAAAAATTCATCATCAGGACCCCAAAATACGTCATCAGGACCCAAAAATCCAGCATCGGGACACCCCAAAATACATCATTGGGACCCCAAAATACGTCATTGGGACCCCGAAATACATCATCAGGACCCAAAAATCCAGCATGGGGACCCCATAATTCATCAATAGTACCCAAAAATTCATCATCAGGACCCCAAAATACATCATCGGGACCCAAAATTCATCAATGGGACCCCCATAATTCATCAATGGGACCCCAACATTCATCAATGGGACCCCATAATTCATCAATAGGAGCCCAAAATTCATCAATGGGACCCCAAAATCTATCATCGGGACCCCCAAAATTCATCAATTGGACCCAAAGATTCAGCAATAGGAGCCTAAAATTCATCAGTGGGAGCCCAAAATTCATCAATGGGAGCCCATAATATTTCAATGGGACCCCATAATTCATCAATAGGAGCCCAAAATTCATCAATGGGACCCAAAATTCATCAATGGGACCCCAAAATACATCATTGGGACCCAAAATTCATCAAGGGGACCCCAAAAATTCACAATGGGACCCCATAATTCATCAATAGGAGCCCAAAATTCATCAAGGGGACCCCAAAAATTCATCAATTGGACCCCAAAATTCATCAAGGGGACCCCATAATTTATCAATAGGAGTCCAAAATTCATCAATGAGACCCCAAAAAATTCATCAATGGGACCCAAAAATCCATCAATGGGACCCCAAAACTCATCATTGGGGACCCCGAAATTCATCATCAGGACCCCAACATTCATCAATAGGACCCCAAAAATTCATCAATAGGAGCCCAAAATTCATCAATGGGACCCCAAAAATTCACAATGGGACTCAAAAATTCATCAATAGGAGACCAAAATTCATCAATGGGACCCAAAATTCATCAATGGGACCCCAAAATACATCATTGGGACCCAAAGATTCATCAATGGGACCCCAAAAATTCACAATGGGACCCCATAATTCATCAATAGGACCCCAAAACTCATCAATGGGACCCCAAAATTCACAATGGGACCCAAAATTCATCAATAGGAGACCAAAATTCATCAATGGGACCCAAAATTCCTCAATGGGACCCCAAAATACATCATTGGGACCCAAAAATTCATCAATAGGACCCAAAATTCATCAATGGGACCCCAAAATACATCATTGGGACCCAAAAATTCATCAATAGGACCCAAAATTCATCAATGGGACCCCAAAATTCATCAATAGAACCCAAAAATTCATCAATGGGAGCCCATAATACATCATGGGACCCCCTAATTCATCAATTGGACCCCAAAATTCATCAATGGGGCCCAAAATTCATCATCAGGACCCCAAAATTCATCAATGGGACCCCAAAATACATCATTGGGACCCAAAAAATTCATCAATAGGACTCAAAATTCATCAAGGGGACCCAAAGGTTCATCAATGGGACCCTGAAATTCATCAATGGGACCCCAAAATTCACAATGGGACCCAAAATTCATCAATAGGAGCCCAAAATTCATCAATGGAACCCAAAATTCATCAAGGGGACCCAAAATTCATCAATAGAATCCAAAAATTCATCAATGGGAGCCCATAATACATCAATGGGACCCCAAAATTCATCAATAGGAGCCCAAAAATTCATCAATGGGACCCAAAATTCATCAATGGGACCCCAAAATACATCATTGGGACCCAAAATTCATCATTGGGACCCCAAAATTCACAATGGGACTCCAAAATACATCATTGGGACCCGAAGATTCATCAATGGGATCCAAAAATTCACAATGGGACCCAAAATTCATCAATAGGAGCCCAAAATTCATCAATAGGAGCCCAAAATACATCATTGGGACCCAAAAATTCATCAATAGGACCCAAAATTCATCAATGGGACCCAAAAATCCATCAATGGGACCCCGAAATCCATCATCGGGACCCCAAAATACATCATTGGGACCCCAAAATCGCTCATTGGGACCCCAAAATCCATCAATGGGACCCAAAAATCCATGAATGGGACCCCAAAAATTCATCAATGGGACCCAAAAACCTTGGGAATTACTGTCCCTAAACTGCCATAATTATACGGATTTTTGTCCCAAAATTGCTGGAATCTGTGAATTATTGTCCCAAAGTTACGTGCTGAAAATTATTGTCCCAAAACTTGCTGAAATGACCCAAAAATGCAAACACCCCCCCCACCCCCAAGTACCCAGACACTTTGCCCCAAGGTTTGGGGGACCCAGGCGTCCGGGGGGACCCAGGCGTCCGGGGAAGGAGACACGAGCCAGATTTGGGGTGAAAAGTGCTTTATTGAAGGGGGGACCCGCCCCCTTGGGAAGGCACAGGGTGTTCTGGGGACCCAGGAGTTCAGGAGGGACCCAGGCGTTCGGGCGTGGGGGGATCTGCCCCCTAGAGAGGAAGTGACGTCATTCGAGACAGGAAGCCAGTTCAGACCAGTAACCCCCAGTTCATCCCAGTGCCGGGTTAGGTCACCCCGTTGCCACGGTGACAGCGACGATGGCGACGATGATGACGACGGTGACGGTGACACAGGCGGCCATGAGCAGCTTCTTCTGTGGGGGGACGACACAGTCACGGGGGACCCAGGCGTCCGGGGGGGGACCCAGGCGTCCGGGGGAACCTAGGCGTCCGGGGGAACCCAGGAGTTCGGGGGGACCCAGGCGTCCGGGGGACGGGGGGGGGGGGAACCAAAGTTCCGGGTTACGGGGGCAGGGGGGGAAGAGGAAGGAGGAGACACCGAGGCGAGTGGGGGGACAATTAGAGGTGACACCGAGGCAAATGGGGGGTCCCAGGTAGACCTGGTGTCCATGGGAGCCCTGGGTAGATGGGGTGGCCCTGGGGGGACCCAGGGGATTGGGGGGGGGACCCAGGAGTTCGGGAGGGACCCAGGTGTCCAGGAGGGGACCCAGGAGTTCGGGAGGGGACCCAGGAGTTCGGGAGGGACCTTGCGCGCCCCCTGCTGGCTCCGCTGCGCCACCACCAGGTGCTGCCGCCCCTTGTGCAGCTGCGTCCCCGAGTCCTGGATGTTGCGCTCGATCCGGTCGATCACCTCCCCCTGCACCAGTATGGACCAGTATGGACCAGTATGGGCCAGTAGGGACCAGTAGGGACCAGTATGGGCCAGTAGGGACCTGAATGGCTTGCCAAAGGCCCTCCCAGTGTCCCCAGTGTCCCCATTTCCCCCTGGCTCCCCATGTCCCCCCAGTGTCCCCAGTGTCCCCATTCCCCCCAGTGTCCCCATTCCCCCCTGGCTCCCCATGTCCCCCCAGTGTCCCCAGTATCCCCAGTGTCCCCATTTCCCCCTGGCTCCCCATGTCCCCCAAGTGTCCCCAGTGTCCCCATTCCCCCCTGGCTCTCCATGTCCCCACAGTGTTCCCAGTGTCCCCAGTGTCCCCATTCCCCCCTGGCTCCCCATGTCCCCCCAGTGTCCCCAGTGTCCCCAGTGTCCCCATTCCCACCTGGCTCTCCAGGGCGCTCCCCAGGACGCTGAACAGCTCCCCCAATTCCCTGAGCCCCTTTTCCAGCCCCTGCAGCTCCCGGTGCCGCAGCCCCAGCTCATCCAGCGCCGCTCGGGTGATCCGCGTGGAGCTCAGCACCTGTGGGACACCCCAGTTCAACCCAGTGCCCCCCAGTTCAACCCAGCGCCCCCCAGTTCAACCCAGTGCCCCCGGGACCCCTCACGTTGGAGATGAAGATCTCGCTCTGTCCCGACTCCACCATCTGCTCCAGCTCCTCTTCGCTCACTGGGGGGCTGCCGGCTGAGGGACCCAGGCGTCCGGGAGGGACCCAGGAGTCCGGGAGGGACCCAGGCGTTCAGGAGGGACCCAGGCGTCCGGGAGGAAAAAGAAAAAAAGGGGGGGGGAACCAAAGTTCTGGGTTATGGGGGTGGGGGGGAAGGGGAAGGAGGAGACACCGAGGCGAGTGGGGGGACAATTAGAGGTGACACCGAGGCAAATGGGGGGTCCCGAGTAGACCTGGTGTCCATTGGAGTCCTGGGTTGATGGGGTGGCCATGGGGGGACCCAGGGGATTGGGGGGGGACCCAGGGGATTAGGGGGGGACCCAGGCGTCCGGGGGAGGACCCAGGCGTCCGGGGGAGGGTCTCACCAATGAGCAGCTGCCTCCTCACCCTCTCCAGGTTCCGTTGCCGGTACCGGCTTTGGGCTTCGTGACATCGACCCGTGAGGCGCAGGAACTGCTGACTCAGCGCCGCGTGCTGCAAGGGGGGGGGGGGGACACGGGGACACTCCCGGAGTGACCCCAAAACCCCATTAAAACCCACACCGGGGACCCCCCAAAACTCCCCCCCCCCGCCAAGGCCCTAAAATCCTCCCCAGGGACCCATCGGGGAACCTTAAAACCCCGCCCGGGGACCCCAAAATCGCTCTTAAACACCCCAAAATCCAACCCCGGGACCCCCGAAACCCCCCCGGGACCCCCCCAGACCTGGGTGCGTTTCACTCTGGCCCGGATGGTGTTTCTGTTCTCATCCTCCTCATCCTCCTGCCCCGGCTCCAGCGCTGGGGTGGGGGGACCCAGGCGTCCGGGAGGGGACCCAGGCATCCGGGTTACGGGGGCAGGGGGGAAGGGGAAGGAGGAGACACCGAGGCGAGTGGGGGGACAATTAGAGGTGACACCGAGGCAAATGGGGGGGTCCCAGATAGACCTGGTGGCCCTGGGGGGACCCAGGGGATTCGGGGGGGACCCAGGCGTCCGGGGAGGGACCCAGGCGTCCGGGAGGGGACCCAGGCGTCCGGGAGGGGACCCAGGCGTCCGGGAGGGGTCTCACCTCGCAGGCGGGTGCGAATCTGCCCCGTGAGCTCCTGGATCTCGTCCCTCAGCAGCTCCAGGTCCCGCTTGAGCTCTATGGGTGGGGGGCACAGGGACCCTATAGGGACCCTATAGACACCCTATAGACCCCCAGTCCCTCCCAGTGAATGGGGGGAACTCCTGGGTCCTTCCCGAACTCCTGGGTCCCTCCCGAACTCCTGGGTCCCCCCTGAACTCCTGGGTCCCTCCCGAACTCCTGGGTCCCTCCCAGACTCCTGGATCCCCCTGAACGCCTGGGTCCCCCCCCGAACTCCTGGGTGTCCTCTCCGAACTCCTGGGTCCCTCCCCGAACTCCTGGGTCCCCCCGGACGCCTGGGTCCCCTCTCAAACTCCTGGGTCCCTCCCGAACTCCTGGGTCCCTCCCCGAACTCCTGGGTCCCCCCGGACGCCTGGGTCCCCCAGTTACCGGGGGGGGGCAGGGGGGTCCCCAGCGCCGCCTCCTGTCGCTGCTCCAGTTGCTCCAGTTTCAGCTCCAGCGTCCCCAGCGCCTCCCGCACCCCCCGCGCCTGCATTTGCATATGCTAATTAGCCCTTAATTAGACACCAATATGCTAATTATACACTAATGGATCATTAGCAACATCACCGCCCCCTCTTCTATATCCCCCCGGCCCAAAAACGTTAATAACATGCGAATAAGATGCTAATTAGGCGCAGTGACGTCATGGCGGGATATGCTAATGACATGTTAATGAGGTGCTAATTATAGGAGAATGAGATGTAAACTCCACCCCCCTGTGTTCTGTACCCCCCCCCCCATGCAGCAAAATGTTAATGAGCTGTTAATTAGACACTAATTAATCACGATATATGATGGGATGGACAGGGAGTGGGTGCTAATGGGATGTTAATTATATGCTAATGAGATGCAAATGAGCAGGTACCTGCAGGAGGGCGTCGGGCCCGGGGGGGGCGGGGGGGGGTCCCCACCCCCATCAGCGTCACCCGCTCGTCATCGTCATCATCGTCACAGCCCTGCGCGCCGGACGCCTGGGTCCCTCCCGAACGCCTGGGTCCCCTCCCGAACGCCTGGGTCCCTCCCGAACTCCTGGGTCCCTCCTGAACTCCTGGGTCCCCCCCGAACTCCTGGGTCCCCCCCCGAACTCCTGGGTCCCTCCCCGAACTCCTGGGTCCCCCCCCGAACTCCTGAGTCCCTCCCGCACTCCTGGGTCCGCCCCCGAACTCCTGGGTCCCCTCCCGCACTCCTGGGTCCCCCCCCGAACTCCTGGGTCCCCTCCCGCACTCCTGGGTCCCCCCCCGCACTCCTGGGTCCCTCCCGCACTCCTGGGTCCCTCCCGCACTCCTGGGTCCCCCCGAACTCCTGGGTCCCTCCCGAACTCCTGGGTCCCTTGGGGCACTCCTGGGTCCCCCCGAACTCCTGGGTCCCCCCGAACTCCTGGGTCCCTCCCGAACTCCTGGGTCCCTTGGGGCACTCCTGGGTCCCCCCGAACTCCTGGGTCCCCCCGAACTCCTGGGTCCCACCTGCCGCATCTCCGCCGTCCGGTCCCGCATGGTGGCGCTTTCCGGTCCGGGGGACCGAGGCGGAAGTGGGGGGGGGCGCTCTACGCGTGCGCGGGGGAGGGGTGGGGCGGAGCGACCATGGAGTCGCGGCCGCTCTGGCCCCTCAGTCCTCCAAACCACAGACAGAATCCTCCAGGGCTCTTGGCGGCGGGGGGGGCGGTTAAACCATAGAGAGGGGCGGGAAGAGAGGCCGGAGCGTCGCCCCTTGAGCCTCCCAATGTGTGTGTGGGGGGGGGGGTGTCCCCTGGAGGACCCAGGCGTTCGGGGACCCCCCCCTCCCCCCCTCCAAAAAGGGGACTCAGGCGTCCGGGACTGCGATGGTGGGGGGGGGGGACACACACGACTGTGCAAAAGCTCGTGCAAAGGGCTGAGTGTGCAAAGGGGCACGTGCAAATCAATGAGCGTGCAAAGAGGCTCGTGCACGAGTGTGCAAGGGGCTCGTGCAAAATGAATGAGTGTGCAAGGGGGCTCGTGCACGAGTGTGCAAAGGGCTCGTGCAAGGGGCTCGTGCGAAGGGCTGAGTGTGCAAGGGGCTCGTGCACGCACTTGTGCAAGGGGCTCGTGCAAATGAATGAGTGTGCAAAGGAGCTCGTGCACGGGTGTGCAAAGGGGCTCGTGCAAATGGACGAGTGTGCAAGGGGCTCGTGCAAAGGACTGAGTGTGCAAAGGGGCTCGTGCACGAGTGTGCAAGGGGCTCGTGCAAAATGAATGAGTGTGCAAAGGGGCTCGTGCACAAGTGTGCAAGGGGCTCGTGCAAAGGGCTGAGTGTGCAAAGGGCTCGTGCACGCACTTGTGCAAGGGGCTCGTGCAAGGGCCGCTCGTGCCCAGGCCCCTCCCCCCCCCCGCCGCAGCCCCTTTTGCGCAGCCGCCCCTCCCCCTCCCCCCCCCCCCCCCTCCCTCCCCTCCCCCCTCCGCAGCCGCAGCCGCCGCCGCAGCCCCCGGACGCCTGGGTCCCCTCCCGGACGCCTGGGTCCCCTCCCGGACGCCTGGGTCCCTCCCGGACGCCTGGGTTCCTTTCCCTCCCCCCTCCCCCCAACCCTCCATCCTGACCCCCTTCCCCCCCCCTCCCATCTCCCGGACGCCTGGGTCCCCTCTCTCTCTATATCCTCCCGGACGCCTGGGTCCCTCCCGGACGCCTGGGTCCCCACCATGAAGGACCGGACCCAGGAGCTCCGCAGCGTGAGCGGGGGGGAAACGGGGGGCGGGGGGTATGGATGCCATAGGGGGCTATAAGATGCCATAGGGGGCTATAAGATGCCATAGGGGGCTGTAAGATGCTATAGGGGGCTATAAGATGCTATAGGGGGCTGTAAGATGTCATACGGTCTATAAGATGCTATAGGGGGCTATAAGACACTATAGGGGCTGTAAGATGCTATAGGGGCTATAAGATGCTATAGGGGCTGTAAGATGCTATAGGGGGCTGTAAGACGCTGTAGGGGGTTATAAGATGCTATAGGGGGCTGCAAGGTGCTATAGGGGCTATAAGATGCTATAGGGGGCTGTAAGATGCCATAGGGGTCTTTAAGATGCCATAGGATCTATAAGATGCTATAGGGGGATATAAGATGCTATAGGGGGCTGTAAGATGCTATAGGGGGATATAAGATGCCATAGAGGTCTGTAAGATGCTATAGATTCTATAAGATGCTCTAGGGGACTATAAGATGCTATAGGGGGCTGTAAGATGCCATAGGGGGCTATGGGGGGCTGTGGGTGCCATAGGGTGCTGTGGGGTCCATAGGGGGCCATAGGGCACTATGGGGGGCTATGGGGCACCATGGGATGCTATAAGGTGCTGGGGGGGGCATAGGATGCTATAGGGTACTGTGGGTGCTATGGGGCACCATGGGATGCTATAAGGTGCTGGGGGGGGCATAGGATGCTATAGGGTACTGTGGGTGCTATGGGGCACTATGGGATGCTATAGGTGCTATGGAGGGGCTATAGGATGCTGTGGGATGCCATAGGGGTCTATGGGTGCTATAGGGGTCTATGGGTGCTATAGGGGGGTGTAAGATGCTATGGGGCTCAGTGGGGGCTCTGGGATGCCATAGGGTGCTATGGGGTCTATAGGATGCTCTAGGGCGCTATGGGGTGCTGTGGGTGCTATGGGGTGCTATAGGTGCTGTGGGGGGGTGCTGTGGGTGCTATAGGGTGCCGTGGGGTCTATAGGGTGCTATGGGGGGGCTGTGGGGAGCTATAGGGCACTACAAGCTGCTATCGGGTCCTATAGGGTGCTGTGGGTCCCTATAGGGTTCTATGGGGGCTGTGGGTCGCTATAGGGTTCTATGGGGGCTGTGGGTGCTGTGGGGGGACACGCGGGGGCTCCCCGGATGCCTGGGTCCCCCTGGACGCCTGGGTCCCCGCAGGGGGCGGGGCCTGGCCCCGGGATCTCCCCCTCAGCCAATGGGCGGCCGGGAGAGCTCGGGGCCGGGGCCGGGAGGGCAGCGGCCAATCAGGGGCCGCGGGGTGGGGCGGGTTATGCAAATGAGGCGCGGCGGGAGCCAATGGCGTGCGGGAGGGGCTGTGGTGCAGGGGCGGGGCTTATGCAAATGAGACGGCTCAAGCAGCCAATGGGGAGGGGCGGGATCAGGCCATGGAGATGACTCACAGCCCTCGGCCAATCGCAGCGCGGCTCCTCCCACCTATGCAAATGAGCGCGGGGGGTGGGGGGGAGGCGGGCGGCCAATAGGGGCGCAGCGCTCAGTTTGTGAATGGGGGGGAATGCCTGGGTCCCCTCTCCCGGACGCCTGGGTCCCTCCCGGGTGCCTGGGTCCCCCAAAAGCTGGGTTCCCCCCATCCCAGACGCCTGGTTCCCCCCCGCCCCCGGACACCTGGGTCCCCCCCGGACGCCTGGGTCCCTCCCGGATGCCTGGGTCCCTCCCAGACACCTGGGTCCCCAAAAACCTGTGTCTCCCCCGGACGCCTGGGTCCCCCCGGACGCCTGGGTCCCCCCCGGACGCCTGGGTCCCCTGCAGGCCAAGGACAGTGACGATGAGGACGAGGTCGTCCACGTCGACCGCGATCACTTCATGGACGAGTTCTTCGAGCAGGTCGGGGCCTATAGACACCTATAGGGGCCCTATAGACCCCCTATAGACCCCCGAGACCCCCATAGGACCCCCAGACCCCCCATAGGATCCCCAGACCCCCCATAGGGTCCCCAGACTCCTTATAGGGTCCAGACACCCTCTATAGAACCAAACATCCCTCCCCAAACTTATAGAGACTCTATAGACCCCCCGTAGGACCCCCAGACCCCCCCATGGACCCTATAGAGCCCCAAGACCCCTATAGGAACCCTAGACCCCCCATAGGATCCCCAGACTCCCTATAGGGTCCAGAGACCCTCTATGGAACCAGACACCCCTCCCCAAACTTATAGAGACTCTATAGACCCCCCGTAGGACCCCCAGACACCCTCATGGACCCTATAGAGCCCCCAGACCCCTATAGGAACCCCAGACCCCCCATAGGATCCCCAGACTCCCTATAGGGTCCAGAGACCCTCTATGGAACCAAACATCCCTCCCCAAACTTATAGAGTCTCTATAGACCCTCTATAGGACCCCCAGACACCCCCATGGACCCTATAGAGCCCCCAGAGTGCCCCATAGGACCCCCAGACCCCCCCACGGACCCTATAGAGCCTCCAGATCCCTGGGTGTATAGGAACCCCAGACCCCCCATAGGACCCCCAGACTCCCTATAGGGTCCCCATGTCCCCATTGTTGTCCCCATTGTTGTCCCCACTGTCCCCATGTCCCCATTGTTGTCCCCATTGTCCCCATTGTCCCCATTGTTGTCCCCATTGTCCCCATGTCCCCATTGACCCCAGGTGGAGGAGATCCGCATTGTTGTCCCCATTGTCCCCATTGTCCCCATGTCCCCATTGTTGTCCCCATGTCCCCATTGACCCCATGTCCCCATTGTCCCCAGGTGGAGGAGATCCCCATTGTCCCCATGTCCCCATTGTCCCCATGTCCCCATTGTTGTCCCCATGTCCCCATTGTCCCCAGGTGGAGGAGATCCGCATTGTTGTCCCCATTGTCCCCATGTCCCCATTGTTGTCCCCATTGTCCCCATTGCCCCCATTGTCCCCATTGCTGTCCCCATGTCCCCAGGTGGAGGAGATCCCCATTGTTGTCCCCATTGTCCCCATTGTCCCCATTGTTGTCCCCATGTCCCCATTGTCCCCATGTCCCCAGGTGGAGGAGATCCCCATTGTTGTCCCCATTGCTGTCCCCATGTCCCCATTGTCCCCAGGTGGAGGAGATCCCCATGTCCTCATTGTCCCCATGTCCCCATTGTCCCCACTGTCCCCATGTCCCCATTGTTGTCCCCATTGTCCCCAGGTGGAGGAGATCCCCATGTCCACATGTCCCCATTGTCCCCACTGTCCCCATTGTCCCCATTGTTGTCCCCATTGTCCCCATTGTCCCCATGTCCCCATTGTCCCCATTGCTGTGACATTGTCCCCAGGTGGAGGAGATCCCCATGTCCCCATTGTCCCCATGTCCCCATTGTTGTCCCCAGGTGGAGGAGATCCCCATTGTCCCCATGTCCCCATTGTTGTCCCCATGTCCCAGGTGGAGGAGATCCCCATTGTCCCCATGTCCCCATTGTTGTCCCCATTGTCCCCAGGTGGAGGAGATCCCCATTGTCCCCATTGTCCCCATGTCCCCATGTCCCCATTGTTGTCCCCATTGTCCCCAGGTGGAGGAGATCCCCATTGTCCCCATTGTCCCCATGTCCCCATTGTTGTCCCCATTGTCCCCAGGTGGAGGAGATCCCCATTGTCCCCATGTCCCCATTGTTGTCCCCATGTCCCCAGGTGGAGGAGATCCCCATTGTCCCCATGTCCCCATTGTTGTCCCCATTGTCCTCAGGTGGAGGAGATCCCCATTGTCCCCATTGTCCCCATGTCCCCATTGTTGTCCCCATTGTCCCCAGGTGGAGGAGATCCCCATTGTCCCCATGTCCCCATTGTTGTCCCCATTGTCCCCAGGTGGAGGAGATCCCCATTGTCCCCATTGCTGTGACATTGTCCCCAGGTGGAGGAGATCCCCATTGTCCCCATGTCCCCATTGTTGTCCCCATTGTCCCCAGGTGGAGGAGATCCCCATGTCCCCATTGTCCCCATGTCCCCATTGTCCCCATTGTTGTCCCCATTGTCCCCATTGTCCCCATGTCCCCATTGTCCCCATTGTTGTCCCCATTGTCCCCAGGTGGAGGAGATCCCCATTGTCCCCATGTCCCCATTGTTGTCCCCATGTCCCCAGGTGGAGGAGATCCCCATTGTCCCCATGTCCCCATTGTTGTCCCCATGTCCCCAGGTGGAGGAGATCCCCATGTCCCCATTGTCCCCATTGTTGTCCCCATTGTCCCCATTGTCCCCATGTCCCCAGGTGGAGGAGATCCCCATTGTCCCCATGTCCCCATTGTTGTCCCCATTGTCCCCAGGTGGAGGAGATCCCCATGTCCCCATTGTCCCCATTGTTGTCCCCATTGTCCCCAGGTGGAGGAGATCCCCATGTCCCCATTGTCCCCATGTCCCCATTGTCCCCATTGTTGTCCCCATTGTCCCCATTGTCCCCATGTCCCCATTGTCCCCATTGCTGTGACATTGTCCCCAGGTGGAGGAGATCCCCATTGTCCCCATGTCCCCATTGTTGTCCCCATTGTCCCCAGGTGGAGGAGATCCGCGGGTGCATCGAGAAGCTGTCGGAGGACGTGGAGCAGGTGAAGAAGCAGCACAGCGCCATCCTGGCCGCCCCCAACCCCGACGAGAGTGAGCGGGGGACACGGGGACATCGGGGGACACGGGGGACATCGGGGGGACATGGGGACATGGGGACATGGGGACATGGCGGACACGGGGGGACATGGGGACATGGGGGGATATGGGGACATCGGGGGGACATGGGGATATGGGGACATGGGGCACATGGGGGACATCAGGGGATATGGGAGACATGGGGGACATGAGGACATGGGGGGATATGGGGACACGGGGGGACATGGGGACACTGGGGACATCGGGGGATATGGGGACATCGGGGGGATACGGGGACACGGGGGGACATGGGGGGATATGGGGGACATGGGGGGATACGGGGACATTGGGGGACATGGGGGGATATAGGGGGACATGGGGGACATGGGGACACTGAGGACATCGGGGGATATGGGGACACGGGGACATCAGGGGGACATGGGGGACATTGGGGACATGGGGGGACATGGGGGGGCACAGGGACATGGGAGGGCATGGGGGGGCATGGGGACATGGGGGGACATGGGGGACATCGGGGGACATGGGGACATTGGGGGGACATGGGGACATTGGGGGGACATGGGGACATTGGGGGGACATGGGGGGACATGGGGACATGGGGGGACATGGGGGACATGGGTATATAGGGGACATGGGGACAGCAATGGGGACATGGGGGACACGAGGGGACATGGGGGGACGGGGATATGGGGACACCATGGGGACATCATGGGGACATCATGGGGACATCACGGGGACATCATGGAACGTGGGGACACCATGGGGAGACCATGGGGGTCATGTGGGATGTGGGGACCCCATGGGGACCCCATGGGGACATGGGGAGGTGACAGCCCTGTCCCCGCGGTCCCCAGAGACCAAGCAGGAGCTGGAGGACCTGACGGCCGACATCAAGAAAACGGCCAACAAAGTGCGCTCCAAGTTGAAAGGTGACACGGGGACACTGGGGGACACGGGGGGACACGGGGGGACACGGGGGGACACGGGGGGACACGGGGGGACACGGGGGGACACATTGCGAGCGGTGTCCCCGCAGCCATCGAGCAGAGCATCGAGCAGGAGGAGGGCATGAACCGCTCGTCGGCCGACCTGCGCATCCGCAAGACACAGGTGACCCCCCAACGGCACCCCAACGGCACCCCAACGGCACCCCCGTGTCCCCTGTGTCACCCCAACGGCACCCCCGTGTCCCCAGCACAGTGGGGGCACCCAGAACCCAACGGGGTCACCCAGAACCCAATGAGATTGCCCAGAACCCAATGACATCACTTAGAACCCAATGGGGTCACCCGGAACCCAATGACGTCACTCAGAACCCAATGGGGTCGCCTAGAACCCAATGAGATTGCCCAGAACCCAATGACATCACTTAGAACCCAATGAGATTGCCCAGAACCCAATGGGGACATCCAGAACCCAATGACGTCACTTAGAACACAATGGTGTCACTTAGAACCCAATGGGGTCACTTAGAACACAATGGTGTCACTTAGAACCCAATGGGGTCACCCAGAACCCAATGACGTCACTTAGAACCCAATGAGATTGCCCAGAACCCAATGGGGACACCCAGAACCCAATGACATCACTTAGAACCCAATGACATCACTTAGAACCCAATGGGGTCACTTAGAACCCAATGGGGTCACCCAGAACCCAATGACATCACTTAGAACCCAATGACATCACTTAGAACCCAATGGGGTCACCCAGAACCCAATGAGATCACCCAGAACCCAATGAGATCACCCAGAACCCAATGGGGTCGCCCAGAATCCAATGACATCACTTAGAATCCAGTGACATCACTTAGAACTCAATGGAGCCACCCAGAACCCAATGAGACAACCCAGAACCCAATGATGTCACTTAGAGCCCAACAGGATCACCCAGAACCCAATGACATCACTTAGAACCCAATGGGGTCACACGGAACCCAATAATATCACTTAGAACCCAACGGGGTCACCCAGAACCCAATGACGTCACTTAGAACCCAATGATGACACTTAGAACCCAGTGGGGTCCCTTAGAACCCAATGGGGTCACCCAGAACCCAATGGGGTCACCCAGAACCCAATGACATCACTTAGAACCCAATGGGGTCCCTTAGAACCCAATGGGGTCACCCAGAACCCAACCACCCCCTGGATCCATCGTTACCTCCCATGTCACCCCCGTGTCCCCCAATGGTGGTGACACCACCTCCCCATTGTCACCATGTTGTCACCGCATTGTCACCCGGTTGTGACCCCATTGTCACCCCGTTGTCACCGTGTTGTCCCCCGGTCATCACCGTGTTGTCACCCCAATGTCACCCCATTGTCACCTGGTTATCACCCAGTTGTCACCCAGTTGTCACCATGTTGTCCCCCGGTCGTCACCGTGTTGTCACGCCAATGTCACCTGGTTGTCACCCAGTTGTCACCCAGTTGTCACCATGTTGTCCCCTGGTCGTCACCGTGTTGTCCCCCCGCTGTCCCCAGCACTCGACGCTGTCCCGCAAGTTCGTGGAGGTGATGACCGAGTACAACGCCACCCAGTCCAAGTACCGCGACCGCTGCAAGGACCGGATCCAGCGCCAGCTGGAGATCAGTGCGTCACGTGGGGGGAGGGGCCGCCTGGGGACACCGCGGGGGGCGGGGGGGTCACCCCGTGTCGCTTCCGCAGCCGGGCGCACGACCACCAACGAGGAGCTGGAGGACATGCTGGAGAGCGGCAAGCTGGCCATCTTCACCGACGACGTACGTGCCCCGGGGGGCTGGGGGCGCCGGGGACCCTATGGGGGTGTCTAGAACCCAGTAGGGGTGTCTAGAACCCATCGGGACACCTAGAACCCAGTAGGGGTATCTAGAACCCAAGGGACACCTAGAACCAAAGAGGTACCTGGAACCCATGGGACACCTAGAACCCATGGGACACCTAGAACCCAGTAGGGCCACCTAGAACCCAACCGGACACCTAGAACCCGATAATGTTACCTAGAACCCAAGGCGCACCTAGAACCCGGTAGGGACATCTAGAGCCTAGTAAAGGTTACCTAGAACCCGGTAAGGCTACCTAGAACCCAAGACGTACCTAGAACCCAGTAGGGCTACCTAGAACCCAAGACGTACCTAGAACCCAGTAGGGCTACCTAGAACCCAATGAGGGGTGCCTAGAACCCAATGGATCCGTGCAGAACCCAACAGGGCCGCACAGAACCCAATGAAATCTCTTAGAACACAATGGTGTCACTTGGAATAAAATGGGATCACCCAGAACTCAATGGGGTCACTTAGAACCCAACAGCATCAACCTAAAAACAATGAGATCACTTAGAACCCAATGAGATCACTCAGAACCCAATGGGGATACCCAGAACCCAATGAGGTCACTTAGAATCCCATGGGGTCACCCAGAACCCAATGAGCTCACTTAGAACCCAATGAGATCACTCAGAACCCAATGAGGTCACTTAGAACCCAATGAGGTCAACCCAAACCCAAAGGGATCACTTAGAACCCAATGGGATCACCCAGAACCCAATGAGGTCACTTAGAACCCAGTGGGGTCACCAAGAACCCAATGGGGTCAACCCAAACCCAACGATCCCATTCAGAACCCATTGGGTCACCTAGAACTGACCCGAACCCCCCAAGCCCCACTCCCAACATCCTCATTGGCCCACTCTCTTGGCCCCGCCCAGATCAAGATGGACTCCCAGATGACCAAGCAGGCGCTGAACGAGATCGAGACGCGGCACAACGAGATCATCAAACTGGAGACCAGTATCCGCGAGCTGCACGACATGTTCGTGGACATGGCCATGCTGGTGGAGAGCCAGGTACACCCCGGCCAATGGGGGGGCTCAGAACCCAACGGGGTCACCTCGAACCCAATGAGAGCACTTAGAACCCAACGGAGTCACCCAGAACCCAACAGGGTCACCCAGAACCCAATGGGGTCAACCCCAACCCAATGAGATCCCTTAGAACCCAATGGAGTCACCCAGAACCCAATGGGGCCACTTAGAACCCAATGGGGTCAACCACAACCCAATGAGATCTCTTAGAACCCAACTGGGTCACCCCGAACCCAGTGAGAGCACTTAGAACCCAATGGGGTCACCCAGAACCCAACGGGGTCACCCAGAACCCAATGAGATCCCTTAGAACCCAACGGAGTCACCCAGAACCCAATGGGGTCACCCTGAACCCAATGAGAGCACTTAGAACCCAATGGGGTCAACCCCAACCCAATGAGATCACTTAGAACCCAATGGGGTCACCCAGAACTCAACAGGGTCACCCTGAACCTAATGGGGTCACCCCGAACCCAATGAGATCACTTAGAACCCAATGGGGTCACCCAGAACCCAACGGGGTCAACCCCAACCCAATGAGATCACTTAGAACCCAATGGGGTCACCCAGAACCCAATGGGTTCACTTGGAACCCAATGGGGTGACCCAGAACCCAATGGGGTCACCCAGAACCCAACGAGCCCATTCAGAACCCATTGGGTCACCTGGAACCCAGGGGAACACCCCAAACCCAATGGGGTCACCCAGAACCCAATGAGATCGATGGTTTGGATGGTTAACTGGTTGGGTAGTTGATTAACGGGTTGGGTGGTTGGTTAATTGGGTGGTTGGTTAATTGGGTGGACGGTTAATTACTCAGTTGGTTAATTGGGCGGTTGGAAGGTCTTGGGGCCACCAAGGCTCACCTAGAACCCACCAAAACCCACTTTGGGGCCCCATTGGCTCACCTAGAACCCACCAAAACCCACTTCGGTGCCTCATTGCCTCACCTAGAACCCACTCAAAGCCACTTTGGCACCTCATTGCCTCACCTAGAACCCACCCAAAGCCACTTTGGGGTCCCATTGCTTCACCTAGAACCCCCCAAAGCCACTTTGGCGCCTCATTGGCTCACCTAGAACCCCCCCAAAGCCACTTTGGTGCCTCATTGCGTCACCTAGAACCCCCCCAAAGCCACTTTGGCGCCCCATTGGCTCACCTAGAACCCCCCCAAAGCCACTTTGGCGCCTCATTGGCTCACCTAGAACCCCCCCAAAGCCACTTTGGTGCTTCATTGCGTCACCTAGAACCCCCCCAAAGCCACTTTGGCGCCCCATTGGCTCACCTAGAACCCCCCCAAAGCCACTTTGGGGTCCCATTGCTTCACCTAGAACCCACCCAAAGCCATTTTAGCTCCTCATTGCCTCACCTAGAACCCACCCAAAGCCATTTTAGCTCCTCATTGCCTCACCTAGAACCCCCCCCAACCCCTCCTTGGCGTTGATTGGCTGCCCGCGGTGGGCGTGTCCGCAGGGGGAGATGATCGACCGCATCGAGTACAACGTGGAGCACTCGGTGGATTACGTGGAACGCGCCGTGTCCGACACCAAGAAGGCCGTAAAGTACCAGAGCAAGGCGCGGAGGGTGAGTGGGAACCCCCGGACGCCGGGGTCCCTCGGGGAGGCGGGGCCCGGACGCCTGGGTCCCTCCCTGGGGGGAAATGGGGCCCGGACGCCGGGGTCCCTGTGGGGGGCGGTTGGTAACGGCCGCTCTGTTCTGCTCTTTCTCTCCCGCTGCCGGACGCCCAATTCTCGTTTTTCATTGAAATTTGACCATTATTTCTATTTATGTTTAATTTAATTCATCTGTTGGATTTTCATTTTAATCTGTGGTTTTATTCGGCTTTAATTTGATTTCCATTCCCGTTTTATTTCAAATCACTTTGGGTTGAGGTTTCGATCTCGTCTGGTTGGAAATTTCATCACCTGCACTTGGACCATTTGGAAATTCTGAATTTTGTTAAATTTTGACATTTTGACATTTTGAAATTTTGACTTTTCGACATTTTGAAATGATGAAAATTCCCATTGTTGAATTTTTGAATTTTGAAATGTTGAATTCTTTAAATTTTGGAATTTTGAAATTTTGAAACTTTGGAATTTTGAATTTTTGGAATACTGAAAATTTGGAAATTTTAAATTTTAAAATTTTGGATTTTGAAAATTTTAACATTTGAATTTTGGAATTTTTAAAATTTTGAAATTTTGGCATTTTTGAATTTTGACATTTTGACTTTTTTGCATTTTGAAATTTTGACATTTTAAAATTTGAAATTTTGACATTTTGAAATTTGAAATTTTGACATTTTGAAATCTTGAAACTTTGAAATTTTGGAATTTTTGAATTTTGGAAATTTGGAATTTTTGAATTTTGAAATTTTTGATTTTTGGAATTTTGGAATTTTGGAATTTTGGAATTTATGATTTTTGAATTCTGGAATTTTTTATATTTTTGAATTTTGAAATTTTGGATTTTTGGAATTTTTTAATTTTGACATTTTGGAATTTTTGGCATTCTGCTATTTTGAAAATTTTGAAATTTTGAAATTTTGGAATTTTGAAATTTTGGAATTTTGAAATTTTGGAATTTTGAAATTTTGGAATTTTGAAATTTTGAAATTTTGGAATTTTGAAATTTTGGAATTTTGAAATTTTGGAATTTTGAAATTTTGGAATTTTGGAATTTTGGAATTTTGGAATTTGGCACCGTTGTGTTTCGGGCATGCAGAAGAAGATCATGATCATCATCTGCTGCGTGGTGCTGGGCGTGGTCCTGGCCTCGTCCATCGGGGGCACCCTGGGCCTGTAGCCCCGCCCCCGCCCCTCCCCCCTCATTAATCACCGTTAATTAACCCCCGGGAACGAGCCCGACCCCCCGCGCCCCCAATAAACAATGAGATGATTCATTGGGACCTTCATCCATCCCATCCGCCCCGGACGCCTGGGTCCCCCCCCGGACACCTGGGTCCCCCCCCGGACACCTGGGTCCCTCCCGTTGCCATCGCTGGGGGTGGGGGGGTGACCCCAGGGAGGGGTCAGAGGTCACGGGGGGGTCGTTGAGGGGTCATGGGGGGGATGGGCCATGGACCATTCAACCAATTAACCAACTAATTAACCACCCAACTCATCAACCAACTAATCAACCGACCACCCAATTAACCATCCAACCAATCAACCGCATAGCCAACTAATTAATGAACCACCCGACTCATTAATCAACCATCCCGCCAATTAACCACCCAAATAATTAACTAGCCATCCAGTTCACCACCCAATTAACCAACCACCCAATTAACCAACCAACCCATTAACCAACCCTCCAGCCAATTAACCAACCACCTCATTAACCACCCAACCCATTAACCAACCACCCAATTAACCAACCAACCCCTTAACCAACCAACCCATTAACCAACCAACCCATTAACCAACCAACCAGCCCATTAACCAACCAACCCCTTAACCAACCAACCCATTAACCAACCAACCAACCCATTAACCAACCAACCCATTAACCAACCCTCCAGCCAATTAACCAACCACCTCATTAACCACCCAGCCCATTAACCACCCAACCCACCCATTAACCAACCCACCCATTAACCAACCACCTCATTAACCAGCCAACCCATTAAGCAACTACCCAATTAACCCACCGCCCAACCCATTAATCAACCATCCAACTAATTAATGAGCCGCCCAACCCGTTAATCACCCACTCACCCAATTAATTAACGCCCTGCCCTAATTAACCCCCGCTGGCCCCGCCCCCTCGTGGTGACAGACGATCAACAGCTGAACTGCTCCCGGCTCCGCCTCTTCTTGCTCCGCCCCCCCGGACGCCTGGGTCCCTTCTCCCGGACGCCTGGGTCCCCTCCCCCCGGACGCCTGGGTCCCCTTCTCGGACACCTGGGTCCCCTCCCCCCGGATGCCTGGGTCCCCTTCCCGAACTCCTGGGTCCCCACCCGGACGCCTGGGTCCCCCCGCCCCGGGGCCAAAACTGGGTCGTTTCATCAATTTAATCACGTGGGCGGAGCCAAAGCGCCGAGTGGGAGGAGCCAAAGGCCCCCCGCCGGGGGGTGGGTGGGGCCCGGACGCCTGGGTCCCCTGGTGGGGGGTCGGGGGTCAAAGGTCGTCGGCCAGCAGCATGGGGGAGCCCAGGTCGCGCTGGAGGCTCTCGAGGGAGGCGGGGCTGAGCCGATGGACCTCCAGCCAATCAGCGAGCAGCGAGGCCGACAGCGGCGCCGAATCAGCTTGGCTGGGGCGGGGAGGGGGCGGGGCTTCAGCCCGGATGCCTGGGTCCCCTCCTGGAACTCCTGGGTCCCCTCCCGAACTCCTGGGTCCCCCCCTGAACTCCTGGGTCCCTCCCCGAACTCCTGGGTCCCTCCCCGAACACCTGGGTCCCTCCCCGAACTCCTGGGTCCCTCTGGAACGCCTGGGTCCCTCCCGAATGCCTGGGTCCCTCCCCGAACAACTGGGTCCCTCCTGAACTCCTGGGTCCCTCCCCGAACTCCTGGGTCCCCTCCCCGAACTCCTGGGTCCCTCCCGGACGCCTGGGTCCCCCACCTGTCCTTGGCGTCGCCCACGGCATCCAGCGATTGGCTCAGGAACTCCTCCAGGTCGAACCCCACCCCGTAACCGGCGCCGCTGCCCTTGGGGGTCCCCGAGAACACAGGGGGCAGCGGGTCCTCCACCTGCGGGGGGCGCCGCGCGTGAGCGGGACACCCGGACGCCTGGGTCCCTCCCGGACGCCTGGGTCCCTCCCCAGAACCCTGGGGACACTGAGGGACACTGGGGGATACTGGGGGATACTATCCATAGCATTGTTAACTCTGGAACCTACTGATCACATCTACAGCGTGCACAGCTTGGTGTTAACTCTGAAACCTACTGATAACATCTGAAACCTTCTGATAACATCTACAGTGTACATAGCTCAGTGTTAACTCTGAAACCTACTGATAACATCTGAAACCTACTGATCACATCTAGAGTGTACACAACTCAGTGTTAACTCTGAAACCTACTGATAACATCTGAAACTTGCTGATAGCATCTACAGTGTACACAGCTTGGTGTTAACTCTGAAACCTACTGATCACATCTACAGTGTACACAGCTTGGTGTTAACTCTGAAACCTACTGATCACATCTACAGTGTACACAGCTTGGTGTTAACTCTGAAACCTACTGATCACATCTACAGTGTACACAGCTTGGTGTTAACTCTGAAACCTACTGATCACATCTACAGTGTACACAGCTTGGTGTTAACTCTGAAACCTACTGATCACATCTACAGTGTACACAGCTTGGTGTTAACTCTGAAACCTACTGATCACAACTACAGTGTACACAGCTTGGTGTTAACTCTGAAACCTACTGATCACAACTACAGTGTACACAGCTCAGTGTTAATTCTGAAGCCTACTGATAACATCTGAAACCTGCTGATAGCATCTACAGTGTACATAGTTCAGTGTTAACTCTGAAACCTACTGTTGGGGGGACACTGGGGGTCACCTGGGGACACCGTGGGTCACCTCACCTGTGACTTGGAGAGCTGCTGTGTCACGGTGGCCACGTCAGGGTCGGCCGGCGGCTCCGGCCATGGTTGGGGACCCGCGGCGTGGGGCCCGTGCTGGGGGGCGGCAGGCGGGGCCATGTCGGTGGGCGGGGCCGTGTCGGCGGGTGGGGCCGGGGGGCGTGGCCGGGCGCGGTCGCGCATGCGGGTCCAGCGCTCCAGCAGGTGGCGGTCGTCGTCGCTCAGGACCAGCCCGCGCGGCTCCCGGCGCCGCTCGCGCTCCCGTTGCCGCTTCTCGCGCTCGCGGGCGCGTTCCTGGCGCCGCCGGCGCTTCTCCTCGCGCTCGCGCTGCCGCTCGGCCGCCGTCACCGGCTTGCGCACGTCCGCGGCGTCCGCGGCGGCCAATGGGGGGTCTGCGGGGAGGAGGGAGCCAATGGGAGGTGAGCGGGGAGAAGGGGAGGCAGTGGGAGCCAATGGGAGGCAATCCAACGACGCAACCGGCCAACCCAAGCGAGACAATCAGATCAAGCAACCAACCCAGGCAACCATGACCAACCCAACCCAACCATGACCAACCCAACCCAACCACGACCAACCCAACCCAACCACGACCAACCCAACCCAACCACGACCAACC
The DNA here is from genome assembly GCF_963082525.1 of Nesoenas mayeri. NCBI lineage: Eukaryota > Metazoa > Chordata > Aves > Columbiformes > Columbidae > Nesoenas > Nesoenas mayeri. The sequence goes on along the minus strand of NC_137570.1, from coordinate 552,048 downwards.
CAACCACGACCAACCCAACCCAACCATGACCAACCCAACCCAATCATGACCAACCCAACCACGACCAACCCAACCACGACCAACCCAACCCAACCATGACCAACCCAACCCAACCATGACCAACCCAACCCAACCACGACCAACCCAACCACGACCAACCCAACCCAACCATGACCAACCCAACCCAACCATGACCAACCCAACCCAATCATGACCAACCCAACCCAACCATGACCAACCCAACCCAACCACGACCAACCCAACTATGACCAACCCAACCACGACCAACCCAACCCAACCACGACCAACCCAACCCAACCACGACCAACCCAACCCAACCACGACCAACCCAACCACGACCAACCCAACCACGACCAACCCAACCACGACCAACCCAACCCAACCATGACCAACCCAACCCAATCATGACCAACCCAACCACGACCAACCCAACCACGACCAACCCAACCCAACCATGACCAACCCAACCCAACCATGACCAACCCAACCCAACCACGACCAACCCAACCACGACCAACCCAACCCAACCATGACCAACCCAACCCAACCATGACCAACCCAACCCAACCATGACCAACCCAACCCAATCATGACCAACCCAACCCAACCATGACCAACCCAACCCAACCACGACCAACCCAACTATGACCAACCCAACCACGACCAACCCAACCCAACCATGACCAACCCAACCCAACCACGACCAACCCAACCCAACCACGACCAACCCAACCCAACCACCTTCTGGCCACCAAACCCTTGAGCAGAAGCCACACACCCAACCCTTCACCCCCTGAGGGGACCCAGGTGTCCGGGCGCCCCTTCCCCCCGCACCTTTGCTCTTGTTCCTCATGGCCGACTTGAGCAGCGCCGCCTTGAGGGCGGCCTTGGTGTCGTCCGAGATGGCGCCGTCGCGCTTGGGCGGGGCCCCCGGCTCCGCCTTCACCCGCGGGGACCCCATTGGGCAGTCGGGGGCGGGGGCGGGGCTGGGCATGTCCACGTCAGCGCACGGCCAGGCGGGGGCGCCGGTGGCCGCCGCGACGTTGACAGTGGCCACGTTGACACTGGGGGCGCCCACGTTGACCTTGGCCGCGGTGACTTGGGCATTGACCACGTTGGCGTTGACCCCCTTGGCGTTGACCACGTTGGCCTCGGCGTTCACCACGGTGACCTCGGCGTTGACCGCGTTGACGCTACCGTTGACCACGTTGACCGCGTTGACGTTGGTATTGACGGTATTGACATTGGCGTTGACGCTACTGTTGACCGCGTTGACCATGTTGACTGTGTTGACGCTACTGTTGACCACATTGACTGCGTTGACGCTACTGTTGACCAAGTTGACCGCGTTGACACTGCCGTTGACCACGTTGACCTTGTTGACGCTACTGTTGGCCACGTTGACCACGTTGATGCTACCGTTGACCACACTGATGCTACTGTTGACCACATTGGCGCCACCGTTGGCCCCGTTGACCACGTTGACCGCGCCGACGCCGCCGTTGTCCCCTCCGGCGCCTCCCGCCGCCCCGGCGTCCCCGTGTTGCGCGCGCTGTGCCGGCGCCAGCGCCCCGCGGATGCCGTCGCGGCGCGCGTGGAAGTCTTCGATCTCGGCCACGATGGCCGCCTTGATCTCCTCCTTGGTGAGCGCGCGGCGCTCGAAGGCGAAGTCGAAGGCCGGGACGCATTCGGGCTCGTCCTCGGGGTCGTGGTACTTGGCCAGGAAGGGGTGACCCAGCGCCTCGGCCACCCCGACGCGCTCGCGCGGGTCGAAGCGCAGCATCCTGCCCAGCAGCGCCAGCGCAGCCGGCTCGGCGTCGCCGAACAGGCTCTCCCAGGGCACCGGCGGGCGCGGCGGGAGGCTCTTGACGTAGGCGCGCACGCGCTCGGCGCCGATGGCGGCCATGACGGCGGCGGGCGGCGTGCCCAGCACCGCCATGATGAGCTGCAGCTGGTGGACGTAGTTGCGCCCCGGGAAGAGCTGCCGGCGCCCCAACATCTCGGCGAAGATGCAGCCGACCGACCACATGTCGATGGCGCGCGTGTAGCGGTGCAGCGACAGCAGCAGCTCGGGCGCGCGGTACCAGCGCGTGGCCACGTACTCGGTCAGGAAGGCTTTGGCGTGGCGGGGGTCGCCGCCCAGCCCCCTGGCCATGCCGAAGTCGCCGATCTTGAGCTCGCAGTTCTCGTTGACCAGCAGGTTGGACGGCTTGAGGTCGCGGTGCAGGACGTTGGCCGAGTGGATGTACTTGAGCCCGCGCAGGAGCTGGTACAGGAAGTAGCGCACGTGCTCCAGCGACAGCGGCTGCGACGAGTGGATGATCTGGTGAAGGTCGCTCTCCATCAGGTCCAGCACCACGTAGCTGTCGGGGGAAGGGAAAGGGACCCAGGCGTCCGGGACGGGTCGCTGTTGGTGGCGCCCAATGGATGAGGTGGCCGCCCGCCCTCTAGGGGGCGTTGGGGACATCCCTACGGTGCCACCACCAACCCATGGACGTCCCTATGGTGCCACCACCACCCTATGGATCAAGTAGGGTCCATCCCATGTGTCCTCCCGCCCTTTAGGGGGCGTTGGGGACATCCCTGTGGTGCCACCACCACCCCGAGGATCAAGCAGGATCCATCCAATGTGTCCTCCTGCCCTCTAGGGGGCGTTGGGGACATCCCCATGGTGTCACCACCACCCTATGGATCAAGTGGGGTCCATCCCATGTGTCCTCCTGCCCTCTAGGGGGCGTTGGGGACGTCCCTATGGTGCCGCCACCACCCCATGGATCAAGGATGATCCATCCCATGTGTCCTCCAAGAGGACCCAGGCGTCTGGGAGGGGTTGCTGTTGGTGACACCCAATGGATGAGGTGGCCGCCCGCCCTCTAGGGGGCGTTGGGGACGTCCCTATGGTGTCACCACCAACCCATGGATCAAGTGGGACCCATCCCATGTGTCCTCCCGCCCTCTAGGGGGCGTTGGGGACATCTCTATGGTGTCACCACCAACCCATGGATCAAGTGGGGTCCATCCCATGAGTCCTGTAAGAGGACCCAGGCGTCCGGGAGGGGTCGCTATTGGTGGGGTCCATCCCATGTGTCCTCCAAGAGGACCCAGGCGTCCGGGAGGGGTCACTATTGGTGGGGTCCATCCCATGTGTCCTCCTGCCCTCTAGGGGGCACTGGGGACATCCCTGTGGTGTCACCACCACCCCGAGGATCAAGGAGGACCCATCCCATGTGTCCTACAAGAGGACTCAGGCATCCGGGAGGGGTCACTATGGGTCAACATCACCCAATGGGGCAGGCGAGCTCCACCCCATGTGTCCCCATGACCCACACGAGGGACCCAGGCGTCCAGGTGGGACCCAGGCATCCGGGAGGGGTTCAATCCAATCCCCATGGCGCCACTGGGGCTCTGCCCCTCACATCCCCCCGCCCCACACAAGGGACCCAGGCGTCCGGGGGGGTTCAATCTCATCCTCATGGTGCCACCCGGGCTTCATTCCACATGTCCCCCCCACCCCACACGAGGGACCCAGGCGTCCGGGTGGGACCCAGGCGTCCGGGAGGGGTTCAATCCCATCCCCATGGCACCACTGGGGCTCTGCCCCACACATCCCCCTCACCCCACCGAAGGGACCCAGGCGTCCGGGGGGGGTTCAATGCCATCCCTGTGGACCACCGGGACTCCCTCCCATGCATCCCCCCCACCCCACATGAGGGACCCAGGCATCCGGGAGGGGTCACTATAGGTCAACATCACCCAATGGGGCAGATGAGCTCCACCCCACGTGTCCCCATGACCCATACGAGGGACCCAGGCGTCCGGGGGGGGTTCAGTCCCCACGGCAGCCCTGCCCCCGCGGTCCCGCCCCCCGCTCCACCCAAGGGACCCAGGCGTCCGAGGGGGGGTTCAGTCCCCACGGCGGCCCCGCCCCCCGCGGCCCCGCCCCCCGGCCCCGCCCCCAGACGCACACGGAGCGGAACTCGCCGTAGGGCACGGTGGGGCGCAGGATGTCCTTGATGCCGATGATGTTGTCGTGCTTGAAGTGCTTGAGGATCTTGAGCTCGCGCAGCGTGCGCTTGGCGCTCGTGGCCACGTCGAACGCGTTCGGGATCTTCTTGATGGCCACCGCCTGGCCTGCGGACCCAGGAGTGCCCCAGGGGACCCAGGAGTGCCCCATGGGAGCCGGGAGTTCGGGGGGGGACCCAGGAGTGCCCCCAGGGAACTGGGAGGTCGGGGGGGGACCCAGGAGTGCCCCATGGGACCCAGGAGTTTGGGAGGGGACCCAGGAGTGCCCCAAGGGACCCAGAAGTTCGGGGGGGGACCCAGGAGTGCCCCAAGGGACCCAGGAGTTTCCCCAGAGAACCAGGAGATCGGGAGGGGACCCAGGAGTGCCCCGAGGGACCCAGGAGTGCCCCCAGGGAACCAGGAGTTTGGGAGGGGAACCAGAAGTTTACAAGGGACCCAGGAGTTCGGGGGGGGACCCAGGAGTGCCCCCAGGGAGCCAGGAGTGCCCCCAGGGAGCCAGGAGATCTGGGGGGGAACCAGGAGTGCCCCATTGGACCGAGGAGTTCAGAGGGGGACCCAGGAGTGCCCCCAGGGAGCCAGGAGTTCAGGGGGGGGACACAGGAGTCCGGGGGGGGACACAGGAGTCCCGGGGGGGGACACAGGAGTGCCCCCAGGGAGCCGGGAGGTTGGGGGGGGAACCAGGAGTGCCCCCAGGGACCCAGGAGTGCCCCCAGGGAGCCGGGAGTCTTGGGGGGAACCCAGGAGTGCCCCATGGGACCCAGGAGTGCCCCCAGGGACCCAGGAGTTCGGAGAGGGGAACCAGGAGATTGGGAGCGGGAACCAGGAGATTGGGAAGGACCCAGGAGTTCAGGAGGGGACCCAGGAGTGCCCCCAGGGACCCAGGAGATTGGGGAGGGGGACCCAGGTGTCCAGGAAACCCACCCAAGGGGACCCAGGTGTGCAGGAGGGACACAGGAGTTCAGGGGGGACCCAGGCGTCCGGGGGGGGACCCAGGCGTCCGGGAGGGACCCAGGCGTTCAGGGAGGGACCCAGGCGTCCGGGGAAACCCACCCAAGGGGACTCAGGTGTGCAGGAGGGACACAGGAGTTCGGGAGGGACCCAGGAGTGTCCCCAGGGACCCAGGCGTTCAGGGAGGGACCCAGGAGTTCGGGAAACCCACCCAAGGGGACTCAGGTGTGCAGGAGGGACACAGGAGTTCAGGGGGGACACAGGCGTCCGGGAGGGACCCAGGCGTCCGGGGGGGGACCCAGGTGTTCGGGAAACCCACCCAAGGGGACCCAGGTGTGCAGGAGGGACACAGGAGTTCGGGGGGGACCCAGGAGTTTGGAGAGGGACCCAGGCGTCCCCGGGGGGGGACCCAGGCGTCCGGGGGGGGACCCCGGCGTGCTCACCGGTGTCGCGGCGCCGTGCGGAGCTGACGACGCCGTAGGCGCCGGTGCCGATGGTCTCGATGATCTCGTACTCGTCCCCCACGTCGAACGTCACGTCCAGCGCTCGAGCCTTGAGCAGCGCCAGGGGGCCCCCGCCCTGCCCCCGCTCCGCCTCCGCCATGGGGCCGCGGGACCCCGGCGTCCGGGACCCATAGACCCCGGGGACACACAGACTCTAAGGACCCCGGCGTCCGGGACCCATAGACCATAGGGACACACAGATCCCAGGGACCCATACATCTCAGGGACCCAGGCGTCCGGGACCCATAGACCCCAGGGACCCAGGCGTCCGGGACCCACCCACCCCAGGGACCCACATACTCTAAGGACCCAGGCGTCCGGGACCCATAGACCCCGGGGACACACAGACTCTAAGGACCCAGGAGTTCGGGAGGGACCCAGGAGTTCGGGGGGGACCCGGGAGTCCGGGGGGGACCCGGGAGTCCGGGAGGGACCCAGGAGTGCCCCAAGGGACCCAGGAGTTCGAGGGGGAACCCAGGAGTTCGGGAGGGACCGGGAGTGCGGGAGGGACCCAGGAGTGCGGGGGGACCCAGGAGTTCGGGAGAGGGACCCAGGAGTTCGGGAGAGGGACCCAGGAGTTCGGGGAGGGATCCAGGAGTTCGGGGGGGACCCAGGAGTTCGGGAGGGACCCGGGAGTCCGGGAGGGACCCAGGAGTGCCCCAAGGGACCCAGGAGTTCGGGAGGGACCCAGGAGTGCCCCAAGGGACCCAGGAGTTCGGGAGGGACCCGGGAGTTCGGGAGGGACCCAGGAGTTCGGGGAGGGACCCAGGAGTTCGGGGAGGGACCCAGGAGTTCGGGAGGGACCCGGGAGTTCGGGAGGGACCCGGGAGTCCGGGAGGGACCCAGGAGTGCCCCAAGGGACCCAGGAGTTCGGGAGGGACCCAGGAGTGCCCCAAGGGACCCAGGAGTTCGGGAGGGACCCGGGAGTTCGGGAGGGACCCGGGAGTTCGGGAGGGACCCGGGAGTTCGGGAGGGACCCGAGAGTCCGGGAGGGACCCAGGAGTGCCCCAAGGGACCCAGGAGTTCGGGGGGACCCAGGAGTTCGGGGAGGGACCCAGGAGTTCGAGGAGGGACCCAGGAGTTCGGGGAGGGACCCAGGAGTTCGGGAGGGGACACAGGAGTTCGGGGAGGGACCCAGGCGTTCGGGAGGGACCCAGGAGTGCCCCAAGGGACCCAGGCGTTCGGGAGGGACCCAGGAGTGCCCCAAGGGACCCAGGCGTTCGGGGAGGGACCCAGGCGTTCGGGGGGACCCAGGCGTTCGGTCCGTTCCCATGGTAACCGCCCCCGTCCCTCTCACCTCCTCCCGCCGCTTCCCCGCGGGGGGACCCGGATGCGGCCCCGCCCGGCCCCGCCCCCTCCCGAGCGCGCCGGCCAATCAGCGCTTCCCGCCCCTCGGCCCCGCCCGCGCGGCCGCCGGCCAATGAGCGCGCGGGGAGCGCGGGCCCCGCCCCTTGTTGCTAGGGGGAGCGGGGCGGAGCTGGCAACGCGGGAGCGCTGCCATTGGCTGCAGCGGGCGGCGGGGGCGGGGCTTCGTACAAAAAACATAAACGGCGATTGGTCGATGCTCGCGGGGGCGGGGTCCCGAACACCTGGGTCCCCGGGGGGCGGGGCACAGAGGGGCGGAGCCGGAAGTGCCGCCTGGGCGGGTTTTTATTGGCTGTTACACGCGCGTGGGGGCGGGGTCTCTTCCCCCCCCCTCGAAGTGCTGGAGGGTGGGGGCGGGGCCTCAGGGAGGCGTGGTCTCCATGGGGGCGGGGCCGTGACGTCGCTCGTGACGTCGCAGCCCCGCCCGGGACAGGAAGCGCTTGGGGCAGGAGGGGCACCGGAAGGGGTGGGGCTCGGAGGCGGCCATATTGGGGGCGGCCATATTGGCTCCTCCATAGGTGGCGGCCATGTTGTCGTCGGCCATATTGGGCCCCCTACCGGCGGCCATATTGGGGCCTAGACCAGCCGCCATATTGGCGCCAGCAACATCAATGGCGGCCATATTGGGGCCTACACTGGCGGCCATCTTGGGGCCTAGACTGGCGGCCATATTGGGGCCTAGACTGGCGGCCATATTGCGCCCTCCCATGGCGGCCATATTGGCGCCAGCCCCATCAGTGTCGGCCATATTGTGCCCTCCCCCGGCGGCCATATTGGGGCCTAGTCCGGCAGCCATATTGCCACCAACCACATCCCCCTCATTCCCCCCTTTCCCCCCAACTCCGGCGGCCATATTGGGGCCTAGACCAGCGGCCATATTGCGCCCTCCCCCGGCGGCCATATTGGTACCAGCCACATCCGTGTCGGCCATATTGTGCCCCACTCTGTCAGCCATATTGGTGCCGGTCGCATCACTGTCGGCCATACTGTGCCCTCCCCTGGCGGCCATATTGGGGCTTAGTCCGGTGGCCATCTTGGCTCCTAGACCGGCAGCCATATTGGGGCCTAGACTGGCGGCCATATTGCGCCCTCCCCCAGCAGCCATATTGGCACCAGCCACATCAGCGTCGGCCATATTGCTCCCTAGCCTGGCGGCCATATTGGCGCCCGCCACATCAGTGTCAGCCATATTGCGCCCCACTCTGGCGGCCATATTGGGGCCTAGACTGGTGGGCACACTGTGCCCTCCCCCAGTGGCCATATTGGTGCCGGCCACATCAGCGTCGGCCATACTGCACCCCAGCCCGGTGGCCATATTGGGGCCTAGACTGTCGGCCATATTGCACCCCACTCTGGCGGCCATATTGGTGCCAGCCACATCAGTGTCGGCCATATTGTGCTCCAGCCCGGCGGCCATATTGGCACCAGCCACACCCGCATCGGCCATATTGCTCCCCAGCCTGGCGGCCATATTGGTGCTGGCCACGTCAATGTCGGCCATACTGTGCCCTCCCCCGGCGGCCATATTGCACCTCACCCTGGCGGCCATATTGGCGCCACCCACATCAGTGTCGGCCATATTGCGCCCTCCCCCGGCGGCCATATTGGCGCCGGCCACATCCGCGCCGGCCATATTGCTCCCCAGCCCGGCGGCCATATTGGCGCCCGCCACATCCGCGTCGGCCATACTGTGCCCCAACCCGGCGGCCATATTGGGGCCTAGTCCGGCGGCCATCTTGGGGCCTAGACTGGCAGCCATATTGGCTCCTAGACCGGCGGCCATATTGCCACCAACCCCACCCCCCTCTTTCCCCCCGCCCCCCCCCTCTCCGGCGGCCATATTGTTCCCCAGCCCGGCGGCCATATTGGCTCCCGCCACACCCGCGCCGTGCGTCCTCTCGTGCTTGCGCAGCCCCGCGCGCCCCCCGAAGCCCTTCCCGCAGCTCCCGCAGGCCCAGGGCCGCTCGCCGGAGTGCGCGCGCCGGTGCTTCCCCAGCGCCCCCCGCTCCCAGAAGGCGCGGCCGCAGTCGGGGCAGCGCCAGGGCCGCTCGGCGCCGTGCGTCAGCCGGTGCCGCTTCAGGTCCCACGACGCCACGAAGCTCTTGCCGCAGTCGCCGCAGGCCCAGGGCCGCTCGCCCGTGTGCGTGCGCCGGTGCAGCGCCAGGTCCGCCGGCTGCCGGAACGCCTTCCCGCACTCGCGGCAGCCGTACGGCTTCACCCCCTGGTGCGCGCGCTGGTGCCGCCGGAAGCTGGAGGGGTCGGCGAACGTGCGGCCGCACTGCGGGCACAGGAAGGGGCGCTCGCCGGTGTGCACGCGGCGGTGGCTCTGGTAGGACGAGAGCTGCGTGAAGCTCTTCCCGCAGGCGTCGCAGGCGAAGGGCTTGCGCGGCGCGTGGATGCGCTGGTGGCACGCGAGCGACGAGGAGCGGCCGAAGCTCTTGCCGCAGTCGGCGCAGAGGAAGGGGCGCTCGCCGGTGTGGGCGCGCTGGTGGTTGCGCAGGTCCTTGAGCTCGGCGTACGCCTTGGGGCACAGGGCGCAGCGGTGCGGGCGCACGCCGGCGTGGCCGCGGCGGTGCTTGCGCAGCACCGAGGGGTCGGCGAAGGCCTTGGGGCAGTCGGGGCAGGGGAAGGGGCGCTCGCCCGTGTGGGCGCGGACGTGGATCGCCAGCTTGGACAGGGTGGGGTAGGTCTTGGCGCAGGAGCCGCAGGGGAAGGGGGGGGAGGGGCGCGATGGGGTGGGGGGGGTGGGGGTGGGGGGAGCTGGGGTGGTGGTGGCGTCGACAAGGGGGTCGGTGGTGGGATCACCAAGGGGTTTGGGTTTGTCCACCATGGTGGTGGCATCTCCATGGGCTTTGGACTTGGGATCTCCAAGAGCTTTGGGGGGATCCATCATGGTGGTGGCGTCTCCAAGGGGTTCAGACTTGGGATCTCCAAGAGCTTTGGGTGGATCCATCATGGTGGTGGCATCTCCAAGGGGTTCAGACTTGGGATCTCCAAGAGCTTTGGGTTTGCCCATCATGGTGGTGGCATCTCCAAGGGGTTTGGTGGTGGGATGTCCATGGGCTTTGGGTTTGCCCATCATGGTGGTGGCGTCGCCAAGGGGTTTGGGTGGATCCATCATGGTGGTGGCATCTCCAAGGGGTTCAGACTTGGGATCTCCAAGAGCTTTGGGTTTGCCCATCATGGTGGTGGCATCTCCAAAGGGTTTGGTGGTGGGATGTCCATGGGCTTTGGGTTTGTCCATCATGGTGGTGGCATCTCCATGGGGTTTGGGTGGATCCATCATGGTGGTGGTGTCGCCAAGGGGTTCGGTGGTGGCATCTCCATGGGGTTTGGGGGGATTCATCATGGTGGTGGCGTCACCATGGGCTTTGGGGGGATTTATCATGGTGGTGGCATCTCCAGGGGCTTTGGACTTGGGATCTCCATGGGCTTTGGGGGGATTCATCATGGTGGTGGCATCTCCAAGGGGTTCGGACTTGGGATGTCCATGGGCTTTGCGTTTGCCCATCATGGTGGTGGCATCTCCAAAGGGTTTGGTGGTGGGATCACCAAGGGGTTTGGGTGGATTCATCATGGTGGTGGCATCTCCAAGGGGTTCAGACTTGGGATGTCCATGGCTTTTGGGTTTGTCCATCCTGGTGGTGGCATCTCCAAGAGCTTTGGATCTGTCCGTTCTGGTGGTGCCACCCCTGCGGGTTCTGGGTCTCTTGACCATGGTGGTGGCATCTCCAAGGGTTTCAGTGTTGGGATCTCCAAGGGCTTTGTGTTTGCCCATCATGGTGGTGGCATCTCCAAGGGGTTCAGACTTGGGATCTCCAAGAGCTTTGGGTGCATTGATCGCGGTGGTGACACCTCTGCGGGTTTTGGGTCTCTTGACCATGACGGTGGCGTCTCCAAGAGCTTTGGGGGGATCCATCATGGTGGTGGCGTCTCCAAGAGCTTTGGGTGGATCCATCATGGTGGTGGCACCTCCAAGGGTTTCGGTGTTGGGATCTCCAAGGGCTTCGGGTTTGCCCATCATGGTGGTGGCATCTCCAACAGCTTCGGTGTTGGGGTGCCCAAGAGCTTTGGGAGGATCCATCATGGTCTTGGGTTTGTCCATCATGGTGGTGCCACCCCTGCGGGTTCTGGGTCTCTTGACCATGGTGGTGGCATCTCCAAGGGCTTCGGTGTTGGGGTCTCCATGGGCTTTGGGTGCATTAGTTGTGGTGGTGACACCCCTGCGGGTCTTGGGTCTCTTGACCACGGTGGTGGCATCTCCAGGGCTTTGGGTGGATCCATCCTGGTGGTGGCATCTCCAGGGGCTTCGGGTTTGTTCATCCTGGTGGTGCCACCCCTGCGGGTTCTGGGTCTCTTGACCATGGTGGTGGCATCTCCAAGGGTTTCGGTGTTGGGATGTCCATGGGCTTTGGGTTTGTCCATCATGGTGGTGGCATCTCCGGGGGCTTCGGTGTTGGGGTCCCCAAGACCTTTGGGTTCATCCATCACGGTGGTGGCATCTCCAAGACCTTTGGGTGGACCCATCACGGTGGTGACATCTCCAAAGGCTTCAGTGTTGGGGTCCCCAAGAGCTTTGGGGGGACCCACCATGGTGGTGGCATCTCCGGGGGGTTCAGGTTCATCCATCTTGGTGGTGGCATCTCCAGGCTCTTCCACCTTGGGATCCCCAAGACCTTTGTGTCCGTCTGTCCCGCCACTTCCATCCCCGTGTCCGTCTGTCCTGCCGGTTCCGTCCCCGTGTCCGTCTGTCCCAACGGTTCCGTCCCCGTGTCCATCTGTCCCACCGGTTCCATGTCCGTCTGTCCCGCCAGTTCTGAGTCTGTCCGTCCCGCCGGTTCCATCCCTGTGTCTGTCTGTCCCGCTGGTTCCGTGTCTGTCTGTCCCACCAGTTTCATCCCCGTGTCCGTCTGTCCCGCCGGTTCCGTCCCCGTGTCCATCTGTCCCATCGGTTCCATGTCCATCTGTCCCACCAGCTCCGTGTCCGTCTGTCCCGCTGGTTCCATCCCCGTGTCCATCTGTCCCATCGGTTCCATGTCCGTCTGTCCCACCAGCTCCGCGTCCGTCTGTCTCACCAGTTCCATGTCCGTCTGTCCCACCGGTTCCACGTCTGTCTGTCCCGCCGGCTCCATGTCCGTCCGTCCCACCGGTTCCATGTTCGTCCGTCCCACCAGTTGCGCGTCCGTCTGTCCCGCCGGTTCTGTCCCCCATGGCGGAGGTGCCGCAGGACCTGCCGTTTTAACCATTTCTGTGCCCTTTCCCCCCATTTCCCCCCATTTTCCCCATTTCCTCCATTTTTTACCATTTCCCCCCATTTTCCCCCATTTTCCCCATTTCCCCCATTTCCTCAATTTTTTACCATTTTCCCCATTTTTTCCCCCACTTTCCGCCCCTCCCCCCAGGGGGCGTGG
>NC_137570.1:435653-539577 GCF_963082525.1 Nesoenas mayeri | reverse complement strand
GGGTTGGGTGCATTGGGATGGGTTGAGTTGGGTTGGGTTGGGTTGGATTGAGTTGGGTTGGGTTGGGTTGAGTTGGGTTGGGTTGGATTGAGTTGGGTTGGGTTGGGTGCATTGGGATGGGTTGAGTTGGGTTGAGTTGGATTGAGTTGGGTTGGGTTGGGTGCATTGGGATGGGTTGAGTTGGGTTGGGTTGGATTGAGTTGGGTTGGGTTGGGTGCATTGGGATGGGTTGAGTTGGGTTGGGTGCATTGGGGTGGGGTGGGGTGAGTTGAGTCGAGTCGAATTGACTTGGTTGGGTTGGGTGCATTGGGGTGGGGTGGGTTGAGTTGAGTCGAGTCGAGCTGACTTGGTTGGGTTGGGTTGAGTTGGGTGCATTGGGTTGAGTTGACTTGAGTGGGTTGGGTTGAGTTGGGTGCATTGGGATGGGATGGGTTGGGTTGACTTGGGTTGACTTAGTTGGGTTGACTTGGGTGGGTTGGGTTGAGTTGGGTTGGGTTGGATTGATTTGACTTGGGTGGGTTGGGTTGAGTTGCATTGAGTTGACTTGAGTAGATTGGATTGGGTTGAGTTGGGTGGGGTTGGGTTGACTTGGGTGCATTGGGTTGGGTTGAGTTGAGTTGGGTTGAGTTGACTTGAGTGCATTGGGTGGGGTTGGGTTGGGTTGAGTTGGATTGAGTTGAATTGGGTGCATTGGGTTGAGTTGGGTTGAGTTGGGTTGGGTTGAGTTGGGTTGAGTTGGGTTGGGTTGAGTTGGGTTGAGTTGAGTTGAGTTGGGTTGACTTGGGTCACTTGGCTTGAGTTGAGTTGGATTGAGTTGGGTTCATTGGGTTGAGTTGGGTTGGGTTGAGTTGGGATGGGTTGGGTTGAGTTGACTTGGGTGGGTTGGGTTGAGGTGGGTTGAGTTGGGTGCATTGGGGTGGGTTGGCTTGAGTTGAATTGGGTGGGGTGGGTTGAGTTGGGTTGAGTTGAGTTGGCTTGAGTTGACTTGGGTGGGTTGGGTGGAACTGGGTTGAGTTGAGTTGGGTTGAGTTGACTTGGGTGGGTTGGGTTGAGGTGGGTTGAGTTGGGTGCATTGGGGTGGGTTGGGTTGAGTTGAATTGGGTGGGTTGGGTTGAATTGGGTGCATTGAGATGGGGTGGGTTGGATTGGGTTGAATTGGGTGCATTGGGGTGGGTTGGGTTGGGTTGACTTGGGTGGGTTGGGTTGAGCTGCATTGACTTGGTTGGGTTTGGTTGAGTTGACTTCGGTGGGTTGGGTTGAGTTGCATTGAGTTGACTTGGGTGGATTGGGTTGAGTTGGGTTGAGTTGGGTTGGGTTGAGTTGGGTTGGGTTGAGTTGGGTTGAGTTGAGTTGGGTTGAGTTGAGTTGGGTTGAGTTGGGTTGAGTTGGGTTGGGTTGAGTTGGGTTGAGTTGGGTTGGGTTGAGTTGGGTTGGGTTGAGTTGGGTTGGGTTGGGTTGAGTTGGGTTGAGTTGGGTTGGGTTGGGTTGGGTTGGGTTGAGTTGGGTTGGGTTGAATTGGGTTGGGTTGAGTTGGGTTGAGTTGGGTTGAGTTGGGTTGAGTTGGGTTGAGTTGGGTTGGGTTGAGTTGGGTTGAGTTGGGTTGAGTTGGGTTGGGTTGAGTTGGGTTGAGTTGGGTTGGGTTGGGTTGAGTTGGGTTGAGTTGGGTTGAGTTGGGTTGAGTTGGGTTGGGTTGAGTTGGGTTGGGTTGAGTTGGGCTGAGTTGGGTTGGGTTGGGTTGAGTTGGGTTGGGTTGAGTTGGGTTGAGTTGGGTTGGGTTGAGTTGGGTTGAGTTGGGTTGGGTTGGGTTGAGTTGGGTTGGGTTGGGTTGGGTTGAGTTGGGTTGGGTTGAGTTGGGTTGAGTTGGGTTGGGTTGAGTTGAGTTGGGTTGAGTTGGGTTGGGTTGGGTTGGGTTGAGTTGGGTTGGGTTGAGTTGGGTTGAGTTGGGTTGGGTTGAGTTGGGTTGAGTTGAGTTGGGTTGGGTTGGGTTGAGTTGGGTTGAGTTGGGTTGGGTTGGGTTGGGTTGGGTTGGGTTGAGTTGGGTTGGGTTGGGTTGGGTTGAGTTGGGTTGGGTTGGTTCATACTGGTCATACTGGTGTTACTGGTCATACTGGTGATACTGGGCATACTGGGCTTACTCGGGATACTGGTTAAACTGGTTATACTGGTCATACTGGTTAGACTGGGGATACTGGTCATACTGGTCATAGTGGTCAAACTGGGGATACTGGTCATACTGGGGATACTGGTCATACTGGGGATACTGGTTATACTGGTTAGACTGGTGATACTGGGCATAGTGGTCATAGTGGGGATACTGATGATACTGGGGATACTAGTCATACTGGTCAAACTGGTGTCACTGGTAATACTGGGCATACTGGTTATACTGGGCATACTGGTTAGACCGGGGATACTGGTCATACTGGTCATAGTGGTCAAACTGGGCGTACTGGTCATACTGGTTGTACTGGGTATACTGGGCATACTGGTTATACTGGGGATACTGGTCATACTGGGGATACTGGTCATACTGGGAATACTGGTTGTACTGGTGATACTGGTCATACTGGTTATATTGGGCATACTGGTTATAGTGGTTATAGTGGTTATACCAGTCATACTGGGCATACTGGTGATACTGGTCATAGTGGTCAAACTGGTGTTACTGGTCATAGTGGTTATACTGCGGATACTGGGCATACTGGTTATACTGGGCATACTGGTGACACTGGGCATACTGGTTAGAGCTGGTTATACTGGTCATACTGGTGATACTGGGGACATTGGTCATAGTGGTTATACTGGTCATACTGGTCAAACTGGTTATACTGGGACATACTGGTGTTACTGGTCATACTGGTCATACTGGTTAAACTGGTCATACTGGTCAAACTGGTGTTACTGGTCATAGTGGTTATACTGGGGATACTGGTCATATACTGGTCATACTGGGGATACTGGTCTTACTGGTTATACTGGATATACTGGGGATAATGGTGATACTGGTGATACTGGTCTTACTGGTCATACTGGTTATACTGGGCATACTGGTCAAACTGGGCATACTGGTGATACTGATTATACTGGGCATACTGGTGATACTGGTTATACTGGGCATACTGGTTAAACTGTTATACTGGGCATACTGGGGATACCTGTGATTCTGGTTATACTGGGGATACTGGTGTTACTGGTGGCCTGATGACATCACGATGACATCATGATGACGTCACCGCCCCGTCCCCTCCCCCACAGGCCCGACCATCTCAACAGCCACGTCCGGCAGGTCCATTCCACCGAGCGGCCCTTCAAGTGCGAGGTACCGCCCCATAGATCCGCCCCATAACCTGCCCCACATCCCGCCCCATAGATCCTGCCCCATAGATCCCGTCTGGGACGTCAAATTCCCGCCCCAAAACGTCCCAAAACGCGCCCGTTTTGGCCCAAAATGAGCCCGTTTTTGCTCCCTGTGCCCCATAACCTGCCCCATAACCTGCCCCATAGATCCTGCCCCATAGATCCCGCCCCATAGATCCCATCTGGGACGTCAAATTCCCGCCTAAAATGCCCCAAAACACGCCCGTTTTGGCCCAAAATGAGCCTGTTTTTGCTCCCTGTGCCCCATAACCTGCCCCACATCCTGCCCCATAGATCCTGCCCCATAGATCCCGCCCCATAGATCCCGTCTGGGACGTCAAATTCCCGCCCCAAAACGTGCCCGTTTTGGCCCAAAATGAGCCCATTTTTGCTCCCTGTGCCCCATAACCTGCCCCATAACCTGCCCCATAGATCCTGCCCCATAGATCCCGTCTGGGACGTCAAATTTCACGCCCCAAAACGCCCCAAAACGCACCCCTTTTGGCCCAAAATGAGCCCGTTTTTGCTCCTTGCGCCCCATAACCTGCCCCATAGATCCCGCCCCATAGATCCTGCCCCAAGGCTCTTGTCTGTAACGTCAACTTCCCACCCCATATCTGACCCCAAACTGCCCCATATCTCGGCCATTTTTGCCACGATCTGCCCCATTTTCGCACCCACACCTCCCACACTCTGCCCCATAGATCCTGCCCCATAGATCCCACTTTCCTACCCCATTTCCCACCCATTTCCCACCCCAAATCCGACCCCCAAACTGCCCCATATCTCGGCCATTTTTGCCCCGATTTGCCCCATTTTCGCATCATGTGTCCCCCACACTCTGCCCCATAGATCCCACCCCATAGATCCCACCCCACATCCTGACCCACAGCTCCTGTCTGTAACGTCAACTTCCCACCTCATATCTCCCCCCAAACTGCCCCATATCTCAGCCATTTCTGCCCCAATTGGCCCCATTTTCGCACCCCACACCCCCCACACTCTGCCCCATAGATCCCACCCCACATCCTGCCCCATAGATCCCACTTTGCCACCCATTTCCCACCCCAAAACCGACCCCCAAACTGCCCCATATCTCAGCCATTTTTGCCCTGATCGGCCCCATTTTCACACCCCACACCCCCCCACACTCTGCCCCATAGATCCCACCCCATAGATCCCACCCCATAGATCCCTCCCCACATCCCACCTTCTAACCCATTTACCACCCCAAAACCGACCCCAAACTGCCCCATATCTCGGCCATTTTTGCCCCGATCGGCCCCATTTTCGCACCCCACACCCCCACACTCTGCCCCATAGATCCCACCCCATAGATCCTGTCTGGGACGTCAACTTCCCACCCATTTCCCACCCCAAATCTGCCCCCAAAATGCCCCATATCTCGGCCATTTCTCAATGCATCTGCCCCATTTTCGCACCGTGTGTGCCCACACCCTGCCCCAACACATTGTGCCCCATAGATCCCGCCCCATAGATCCCGCCCCACATCCCCACCTTCTAACCCATTTCCCACCCAGAACCGACCCCCAAACTGCCCCATATCTCAACCATTTCTGCCCCGATCGGCCCCATTTTTGCACCCCACACCCCCCACACTCTGCCCCATAGATCCCACCCCATAGATCCTATCTGTAACGTCAACCTCCTCCTCATTTCCCACCCCAAATCTGCCCCCAAAATGCCCCATATCTCGGCCGTTTTTGCCCCAATCTGCCCCATTTTCGCACCGTGTGTGCCCCACACCCTGCCCCACACATTGTGCCCATAGATCCCGCCCATAGATCCCACCCCACATCCCCACCTTCTAACCCATTTACCACCCCAAAACCGACCCCCAAACTGCCCCATATCTCGGCCATTTTTGCCCCGATCGGCCCCATTTTTGCACCCCACACCCCCCACACTCTGCCCCATAGATCCCACCCCATAGATCCTGTCTGGGACGTCAACCTCCTCCCATTTCCCACCCCAAATCTGCCCCAAAAATGCCCCATATCTCGGCCGTTTTTGCCCCGATCTGCCCCATTTTCGCACCGTGTGTGCCCCACACCCTGCCCCACACATTGCGCCCCCACCCCAGACGTGCGAGGCGGCGTTCGCCACCAAGGACCGGCTGCGCGCCCACGCCGTGCGGCACGAGGAGAAGGTGCCGTGCCACGTTGTGCGGGAAGCTGCTCAGCGCCGCCTACGTGGGCGACCACGTCAAGGGCCACGCGGCGCCGCACCGCTGCGAGCTCTGCGCCAAAGGTGGGTGCGCTATGGGGCGGATCTATGGGGCGGGGGGTGGGGCACAATGTGGGGGAGACACGGTGCGAAAATGGGGCAAATCGGGGGAAAAACGGCTGAGATATGGGGCATTTTGGGGGTCGGGTTTGGGTCGGTTTTGGGGTGGGAAATGGACACCGAAGGTGGGGATGTGGGGCAGGATCTATGGGGCAGAGTGTGGGGGGTGTGGGGTGCGAAAATGGGGCCGATCGGGGCAAAAATGGGGGAGATATGGGGCAGTTTGGGGTGGCTTTGGGTGGGAAGTTGACGTCATAGACAGAGATGTGGGGCGGGATCTATGGGGTGGGATCTATGGGGTGGGATCTATGGGGTGGATCTATGGGGCAGAGTGTGGGGGGTGTGGGGTGCGAAAATGGGGCCGATCGGGGCAAAAATGGGGGAGATATGGGGCAGTTTGGGGGTCGGTTCTGGGTGGGAAATGGGTGGGAAGGTGGAGATGTGGGGTGGGATCTATGGGGGGGGATCTATGGGGTGGGATCTATGGGGCAGAAACTATGGGGTGTGGGTGTGAAAATGGGGCAGATCGGGGGAGAAATGGGGGAGATATGGGGCAGTTTTTGGGGTGGTTTTGGGGTGGGAAATTGGTCATGTTTTGGCTGGGAAAGTGGGGATCTATGGGGTGGGATCTATGGGGCAGGGTGTGGGGCACAATGTGGGGACATACGGTGCGAAAATGGGGCAAATCGGGGCTAAAATGGGGGAGATATGGGGCATTTTGGGGGCAGATTTGGGGTGGGAAATGGCTGGGAGTTGACGTCCCAGACAGGATCTATGGGGTGGGATCTATGGGGCAGAGTGTGGGGGGTGTGGGGTGCGAAAATGGGGCTGATCGGGGCAGAAATGGGGGAGATATGGGCAGTTTTTGGGGTGGTTTTGGGGTGGGGAAATTGGTAATGTTTTGGCTAGGAAAGTGGGGATCTATGGGGCGGGATCTATGGGGCAGGGTGTGGGGCACAATGTGGGGACACACGGTGCGAATATGGGGCAAATCGGGGCTAAAATGGGGGAGATATGGGGCATTTTTGGGCAGATTTGGGGTGGGAAATAGGTGGGAAGTTGACGTCCCAGACAGGATCTATGGGGTGGGATCTATGGGGCAGAGTGTGGGGGGTGTGGGGTGTGAAAATGGGGCCAATCGGGGCAAAAATGGGGGAGATATGGGGCAGTTTTTGGGGTGGTTTTGGGTGGGAAATGGGTGGGAAGGTGAAGATGTGGGGTGGGATCTATGGGGTGGGATCTATGGGGTGGGATCTATGGGGCAGAAACTATGGGGTGTGGAGTGTGAAAATGGGGCAGATCGGGGGAGAAATGGGGGAGATATGGGGCAGTTTTTGGGGTGGTTTTGGGTGGGAAATTGGTCATGTTTTGGCTGGGAAAGTGGGGATCTATGGGGTGGGATCTATGGGGCAGGGTGTGGGGCACAATGTGGGGGACACACGGTGCGAAAATGGGGCAAATCGGGGGAAAAATGGGGAGATATGGGCATTTTGAGGGTAGTTCTGGGGTAGGAAATGGGGAGGAGTTTGACAGCATGGAGAGGATCTATGGGGTGGGATCTATGGGGCAGAGTGTGGGGGGTGTGGGGTGCAAAAATGGGGCCGATCGGGGAGAAATGGGGGAGATACGGGGCAGTTTGGGGGTGGCTTTGGGTGGGAAGTTGACGTCACAGACAGGAGATGTGGGGCGGGATCTATGGGGTGGGATCTATGGGGTGGGATCTATGGGCAGAGTGTGGGGGACACACGGTGTGAAAATGGGGCAAATCGGGGCAAAAATGGGGAGATATGGGGCGGTTTGGGGGTCGGTTTTGGGGTGGGAAATGGGTGGCAAAGTGGGATCTATGGGGCAGGATGTGGGGTGGGATCTATGGGGCAGAGTGTGGGGGGTGTGGGGTGCAAAAATGGGGCAAATCGGGGTAAAAATGGCTGATATGGGCATTTTTGGGTCAGATATAGGGTGGGAAATGAGTGGGAAGTTGACGTCCCAGACAGGATCTATGGGGTGGGATCTATGGGGCAGAGTGTGGGGGGTGTGGGGTGCGAAAATGGGGCCGATCGGGGCAGAAATGGGGGAGATATGGGGCAGTTTGGGGTCAGATTTGGGGTGGGAAGTTGACGTTACAGACAGGATCTATGGGGCAGGATCTATGGGGCGGGATCTATGGGCAGGTTATGGGTCAGAATCAGGTCATTTTATTGATGTGAACAGGGTCTCTGGGTGGGATCTATGGGTCAGATCCAGGGGTCAGAATCTATGGGGCAGCCCCATAGATCTATAGGGCGGGACCTATGGGGCGCAGGGGCCTCAGTTTCGGGTCAGAATGGGCGCATTTCATTGGCGGGTCGAACAAGATCTATGGGTCTGATCTATGGGGTGGGATCTATGGGTCAGAATCTATGGGTGGGATCTATGGGTCAGATCTATGGGACAGATCTATGGGGTGGGATATATGGGGCGGGATCTATGGGTCAGATCTATGGGGCGGGACCTATGTGTCAGATCTAGGGGGCCAGAATCTATGGGGTGGGATCTATGGGGCAGATCTGTGGGTCAGAATCTATGGGGTGGGATCTATGGGTCACATCTATAGGTCCGAATCTATGGGGTGGGATCTATGGCTCAGATCTATGGGTCAGCTCTATGTGTCAGATCTATGGGGTGGGATCAATGGAGCAGGTCTATGGGTGGGATCTATGGGTCAGATCTATGGGGTGGGATCTAAGGGTCAGATCTATGGGCAGAATCTATGGGTGGGATCTATGGGTCAGCTCTATGTGTCAGATTTATGGGGCAGATCTATGGGTGGGATCTATGGGTCAGATCTATGGGGTGGGATCTATGGGTCAGATACATAGGTCGGGATCTATGGGTCAGATCTATGGGGTGGGATCTATGGGTCAGATATATAGGTCAGAATCTATGGGTCAGATCCATGAGGTGGGATCTATGGGTCAGATCAGATCTATGGGGCAGAATCTATGGGGCAGAATCTATGGGTCACATCTATAGCTCAGAATCTATGGCTCAGATCTATGGGTGGGATCTAGGGGGCAGATCTATGAGGTGGGATCTATGGGTCACATCTATAGGTCCGAATCTATGGGTCAGATCTATGTATCAGCTCCATGGGTCAGATCTATGGGTCACATCTATGGGGTGAGATCCATGTGTCAGATCTATGGGGTGGAACCTATGGGTCAGATCTATGGGTCAGATCCATGTGTCAGATCTATGTGTCAGATCTATGGGTGGGACCTATGGGTCAGATCTATGGGGTGGGATCTATGGGTCAGATCCATGGGTCAGATCTATGGGGTGGGACCCATGTGTGAGATCTATGGGTCAGATCTATGGGGTGGATGTATGGGTCAGATCTATGGGTAACATCTGTGGGGTGGGACCTATGTGTGAGATCTATGGGTCAGATCCATGGGGTCAGATCTATGGGGTGGGACCTATGTGTGAGATCTATGGGTCAGATCTATGGGGCGGGACCTATGTGTGAGGTCTATGGTCAGCCCCCCAGATCCATGGGTCAGATCTATGGGGTGGGATCCATGTGTCAGACCTATGGGGTGGGATCTATGGGTCAGCCCCCCAGCTCCATGGGGTGACCCCCCCTCTCCCCTCCCCCCCCCAGGCGGTTCGTGCCCCCTGGCGCCCCCCGGCGGCCCCTCCCCGCGGTTCCCGCGCTGCCCCTGGAGGGGGCGCCCTGGTGAAGGGGGCGGGGCTTGTGGGGGGGAGGGGGCGGGGCTATGGGGGGTGTGGGCGGGGCTTGGAGGGGGGCGGGGCTTCTAGGGAGGCTCCGCCCCCCCGTTATGGGGGGAAAGGGGGGGGGGAGGGGCCTTTTGTATCAATGGGGCAATAAAAGGCAAGAGGCGCTTGAGGCTCCGCCCACTGGGGGGGGGGGAGGGGGAGGGGCGGGGCTTGGAGGGGGGAAGGGGATAGGGCCTAAGGGGGTGGGGTATAAGGGGGCGGGCCTAAATGGGGAGGGAGGGGGAGGGGATTGGAGGGGGTGGGGCTTTAAGGGGGAGGGGCTAAGGGGTGGGGCTAAGGGGGGGCGGGGCCTAAATGGGGAGTGGATTGGAGGGGTGGGGCTTAAAGGGGCGGGGATTGAAGGGGGAGGGGCTAAGGGGGTGGGGCCTAAATGGGGAGGGAGGGGGAGGGGATTGGAGGGGGTGGGGCTTAAAGGGGGAGGAGTCTAAAGGGGGCGGGGCTTAAAGGGGGCGGGCTAAGGGGGTGGGGATGAAAGGGGGAGGGGGTTGGAGGGGGGTGGAGCTTAAAGGGGGTGGGGCCTAAATTGGGTTGTAAGGGGGTGGGGATTTGGGGGGTGGAGCTTAAAGGGGGTGGAGCCTAAATGGAGGACTAAGGGGGGAGGGGATTGGAGGGGGTGGAGCTTAAAGGGGGCGGGGCTAAGGGGGGTGCAGCATAAATGGGGAGGGAGGGGGAGGGGATTGGAGGGGGTGGGGCTTAAAGGGGCGGGGCTTAAGTGGGAGAGTAAAGGGGAGGGGCTTTAAGGAGGTGGGGATTAAGGGGGCAGAGCTTAAGGGGGGCCGGGCCTAAAAGGGGCGGGGCTAAGGGGGGTGGGGCTTAAAGGGGGTGGGGCCTGAATGGAGGACTACAGGGGGAGGGGCTTGGAGGGGGTGGAGCTTAAAGGGGGTGGGGCCTAAATTGGGTTGTAAGGGGGTGGGGATTTGGGGGGTGGAGCTTAAAGGGGGTGGAGCCTAAATGGAGGACTAAGGGGGGAGGGGATTGGAGGGGGTGGAGCTTAAAGGGGGGCGGGGCTAAGGGGGGTGCAGCATAAATGGGGAGGGAGGGGGAGGGGATTGGAGGGGGTGGGGCTTAAAGGGGCGGGGCTTAAGTGGGAGAGTAAAGGGGAGGGGCTTTAAGGAGGTGGGGATTAAGGGGGCAGAGCTTAAGGGGGGGCCGGGCCTAAAAGGGGCGGGGCTAAGGGGGGTGGGGCTTAAAGGGGGTGGGGCCTGAATGGAGGACTACAGGGGGAGGGGCTTGGAGGGGGTGGAGCTTAAAGGGGGTGGGGCCTAAATGGGGTTTGTAAGGGGGTGGGGCTTAAAGGGGGAGGGGCTAAGGGGGGTGGAGATGAAAGAGGGAGGAGCTTAAAGGGGGGTGGGCTTAAATGGGGAGTAAGGGGGCGGGGCTTGGAGGGGGTGAGCTTAAAGGGGGTGGGGGGTAAAGGGGGCGGGGCGGGGGGGTGGAGCCTAAAGGGGGCGGGGCTTAAAGGGGAGGGGCATGGAGGGGGTGGCTTTAAGGGGGGTGGGGACTAAAGGGGGCGGGGCTTAAAGGGGGAGGGGCCAAAAGTGGCCCCCAAAGGGTTCATGGTCATTTTTATTCTCCATTATGGGGGGGGGGGGGGGGGGCCACAGGGGTCAAAGGTCACACGGGGGTCATGTGGGGTCAGGGGGTCACGTGGGGTCACGAGGTCACGTGTGGTCCCAGGGGTCACATGGGGTCACTTGGCTTGTCAATCAATCGCCACTCCAGGGTCACATGGGGTCCCAGGGGTCACGTGGGGTCATCCA
The DNA here is from genome assembly GCF_963082525.1 of Nesoenas mayeri. Classification (NCBI taxonomy): domain Eukaryota; kingdom Metazoa; phylum Chordata; class Aves; order Columbiformes; family Columbidae; genus Nesoenas; species Nesoenas mayeri. Next base: position 528,373 of record NC_137570.1, on the reverse strand, counting down.
GGGGTCACATAGGGTCACTTGCTTGTCAATCAATTGCTGCTCCAGGGTCACGTGGGGTCACGTGGTCCCAGGGGTCACATGGGGTCACTTGGCTTGTCAATCAATCGCTGCTCCAGGGTCACATGGGGTCCCAAGGGTCACGTGATGTCATCGGGGGGTCACATGGGGTCCCAGAGGTCACATGGGGTCACTTGGCTTGTCAATCAATCGCCACTCAGAGTCACATGGGGTCCCATGAGCTCATCCGGGGGTCACGTGGGGTCACTGGGGTTGTCAATCACCAGCCAATAGGAGCTCAGAGGTCGCTCAGCTTGTCAATCAATCGCCGCTCGGGGGTCACGTGGGGTCACGAGGTCACGTGGGGTCACTTGGCTTGTCAATCAATCACCACTCCAGGGTCACATGGGGTCCCAGGGGTCACATGGGGTCACTCGGCTTGTCAATCAATCACCTCTCCAGGGTCACATGGGGTCAGGGGGTCACGTGGGGTCCCAGGGTCACACGGGGTCACTTGGCTTGTCAATCAAACATCACTCCAGGGTCACGTGGGGTCACGTGGGGTCCCAGGGGTCATGTGATGTCATTACAGGTCACATGGGGTCACTTGGCTTGTCAATCAATCGCCGCTCCAGGGTCACGTGGGGTCATCCAGGGGGGTCACATGATGTCATTAGTGGGGTCACTGGGTTGTCAATCACCAACCAATAGGAGCTCAGAGATCGCTCAGCTTGTCAATCAATCGCCTCTCGGGGGTCACGTGGGGTCATGAGGTCACGTGGGGTCACATGACGTCATCGGGGGGGGGGAGTCACGTGACGTCACTCGGGGATGTCAATCACCAGCTCATCGTCGCCGTCCAGGGCGTCGTCTCCGCTCCCCTCCCCCTCTGGCCCCTCCCCCTCTGGCCCCTCCCCCTCTGGCCCCGCCCCCTCCCCTGGCCCCGCCCCCCCTGGCCCCGCCCCCCCGGCCCCTCCCCCCCCCGGCTCAGCAGCCGCGGGGGACGCAGCTGGGGACGGGGGGAGGGGCGGCCGGGGGCAGCGGGAACGGCGGCGCCACCTGGGGGGCAGACCCATAAGTGACACGTCAGTGACCCATAAGTGAGCCCCAGAGCCACATATTGACCCACAAGTGACCCAGAAGTGACCCATAAGTGACCCTCAGACCCACACATATCCCCCCGTAGCGCCCCATTGTGCCCCATATCTCCCCATATCCGCCATATCTCCCCTTATCCCCCCATATCCTCCCCATAGCGACCCATAGCACCCCATATCCCCCCCATATCTCCCCATAGTGCCCCATATCTCCCCATATCCCCCCATATATCCCCATAGTGCCCCATATCCCATTGTGCCCCATATCCCCCCATTAGCGCCCCATATCTCCCCATATCTCCTCATATCTCCCCATATCTCCCCCATATCTCCCTATAGCGCCCCATATCTCCCCACTGTGCCCCATAGCGCCCCATATCTCTCCATATCTCCCCATAGCCCGCCCATTGTGCCCCATATCCCCCCATATCTCCCCATAGCGCCCCATATCCCCCATATCTCCCCATAGCGCCCCATATCCCCCCCATTGTGCCCCATATCTCCCTATAGCACCCCATATCCCCCTATATCTCCCCATAGCCCCCTATATCCCCCCATTGTGCCCCATAGCGCCCCACAGCGCCCCATATCCCCCTATATCTCCCCATATCCCCCCATTGTGCCCCATATCCCCCACAGCGCCCCATATCCCCCCATATCTCCCCATATCTCCCATAGCGCCCATAGCGCCCCATAGCCCCCATATCCCCCCATATCTCCCCATTTCTCCCTATATCTCCCCATATCTCCCCATATCCCCCTCATATCTCCCCATAGCCCCCATATCTCCCCATATCCCCCCATAGCGCCCCATATCTCTCCATATCCCCCCATATCTCCCCCATATCTCCCCATATCCCCCCATAGCGCCCCATACCTCCCCATATCCCCCCATAGCGCCCATATCCCCCCATTGTGCCCCATATCCCCCCATATCTCCCCATAGCCCCCCATATCTCCCCATATCCCCCATAGTGCCCCATACCTCCTCATATCTCCCCATATCTCCCCATATCCCCCCATATCTCCCCATAGCACCTCACATCCCCCCATATCTCCCCATAGCGCCCCATTGTGCCCCATATCTCCCCATATCTCCCACATCTACCCATATCTCCCCATATCTCCCCATAGCGCCCCATATCTCCCCATAACACCCCATATCTCCCCATTGTGCCCCATATCCCCCCATATCTCCCCATATCTCCCCGTATCTCCCCATTGTGCCCCATATCTCCCCATATCTCCCCATATCCCCCATATCTCCCCATATCCCCCCCATATCTCCCCATATCCCCACCATTGTGCCCCATATCCCCCCATATCCCCCATATCTCCCCATAGCGCCCCATATCCCCCCCATAACACCCCATATCCCCCCATTGTGCCCCATATCCCCCCATATCTCCCCATATCTCCCCATATCTCCCCGTATCTCCCCATTGTGCCCTATATCTCCCCATAGCGCCCCATATCTCCCCATATCCCCCATATCCCCCCATTCTGCCCCATATCTCCCCATAGCACCCCATATCTCCCCATATCTCCCCATAGCGCTCCATATCCCCCCATAGCACCCCATATCTCCCCCATATCTCCCCATAGCGCCCCATATCCCCCCATTGTGCCCCATATCTCCCCATATCTCCCCATATCCCCCCATTGTGCCCCATAATCTCCCCATATCACCCCATATCTCCCCCATATCTCCCCATAGCACCCCATATCTCCCCATAACGCCCCATATCTCCCCATAGCGCCCCATATCCCCCCGTATCACCCCATTGTGCCCCATATCCCCCATAGCGCCCCATTGTGCCCCATATCCTCCCCTATCTCCCCATATCTCCCCATAGTGCCCCATATCCCCCCATATCCCCCCATTGTGCCCCATTGTGCCCCATATCACCCCATATCTCCCCATATCTCCCCATAGCACCCCATATCTCCCCATAATGCCCCATATCTCCCCATAGCACCCATATCTCCCCATAGCCCCCCATTGGCCCCCCATTGTGCCCCATATCCCCCTATATCTCCCATAGCACCCCATATCACCCCATTGTGCCCCATATCCCCCCATAGCGCCCCATTGTGCCCCATATCCCCCCCTATCTCCCCATATCTCCCCATAGTGCCCATATCTCCCCATATCCCCCCATTGTGCCCCATATCTCCCCACATCTCCCCATAGCGCCCCCCAACCTGCAGGCGCCGGTTGTTGCGGCTGCGGCGGGCGGGGCCGGGGGGGCGGGGCCTGGGGGGGCGGGGCCCGTCGGGCGGGGCCAGAAGCTCATTGGGCAACGGGCTGAAGGGGGGTGTGGTCACCTGGGGGGGTGGGAGAGGGCGGGGTCAGTAAAGGACACGCCCCCCTGAGCTCCCATTGGCTGGAAGGGGTGGGGGACTCAGGACACGCCCCTTGATGGGATTGGTTGGGGGGAAAGGGGGCGGAGCCACATGGGAATGGGGGGGCCCTGGCCACGCCATTCCCAACTCCTATTGGCTGGAAGGGGTGAGGGGACCCAGGACACGCCCCCTTGATGGGATTGGTTGGGGGGAAAGGGGGTGGAGCTACATAGGAATGGGGGTCCTGGCCACGCCCCAAGCTCCCATTGGCTGGAATGGGGGGGACCCAGGACACGCCCCCTTGATGGGATTGGTTGGGGGGAAAGGGGGTGGAGCCACGTGGGAATGGGGGTCTAGGCCACGCCCCCCTGAGCTCCCATTGGCTGGAAGGGGCGGGGGGGTACTCAGGACACACCCCCTTGATGGATTGGTTGGGGGAAAGGGGGTGGAGCTACGTGGGAATGGGGGGGTCTTGGCCACGCCCCCGAGCTCCCATTGGCTGGAAGGGGTGGGGGACTCAGGACACGCCCCCTTGATGGATTGGTTGGGGGGAAAGGGGGCGGAGCTACACAGGAATGGGGGTCCTGGCCACGCCCCCAAGCTCCATTGGCTGGAATGGGGGGGGACCCAGGACACGCCCCCTTGATGGGATTGGCTGGGGGGAAAGGGGGTGGAGCCACGTGGGAATGGGGGTCTAGGCCACGCCCCCCTGAGCTCCCATTGGCTGGAAGGGGGGGGGGGACTCAGGACACACCCCCTTGATGGGATTGGTTGGGGGAAAGGGGGCGGAGCTACGTGGGAATGGGGGGTCTTGGCCACGCCCCGAGCTCCCATTGGCTGGAAGGGGTGGGGGACTCAGGACACGCCCCCTTGATGGGAGTGGTTGGGGGGAAAGGGGGCGGAGCTACGTGGAATGGGGGGGGCCAGGCCACGCCCCCGAGCTCCCATTGGCTGGAAGGCAGGGGGGGACTCAGGACACGCCCCCTTGATGGGATTGGTTGGGGGAAAGGGGGTGGAGCTACGTGGGAATGGGGGGTCTTGGCCACGCCCCCGAGCTCCCATTGGCTGGAAGGGGTGGGGGACTCAGGACACGCCCCCTTGATGGGAGTGGTTGGGGGGAAAGGGGGCGGAGCTACGTGGGAATGGGGGGGGCCAGGCCACGCCCCCGAGCTCCCATTGGCTGGAAGGCAGGGGGGGACTCAGGACACGCCCCCTTGATGGGATTGGTTGGGGGAAAGGGGGTGGAGCTACATGGGAATGGGGGGGCCAGGTCACGCCCCTGAGCTCCCATTGGCTGGAAGGGGGGGGGGGGGGGGCATTCAGACCACACCCCCTCATTGCCATTGGTTGCGGGGCCGAAGGGGCGGGGCCATTGTCACTCACCATATATGGAGTGGGCGGAGCCTGGAAGGCGGGTGTGGGGGGGGAGGGGCTGCGCTTCCTGTGGGGGGAAATGGGCGGGGTCAGGGGGGCGGGGCCATCTTGGAGCCACGCCCACCACCCCGGCCGCCATATTGGATGCTGGGGGCGGCCATATTGGAGCCCCGCCCACTATCCTGGCGGCCATATTGGATGCTGGGGGCGGCCATGTTGGATGCTGGTGGCCATATTGGAACCCCGCCCACTATCCTGGCGGCCATATTGGATGCTGGGGGCGGCCATATTGGATGATGGCGGCCATCTTGGAGCCCCGCCCACTACCTTGGCTGCCTTATTGGATATTCGGGGTGGCCATATTGGAAGTTGGCGGCCATATTGAAGCCACGCCCACTATCTTTGCCGCCATATTGGATACTGGGGGCAGCCATATTGGATGCTGGCGGCCATATTGGAACTCCGCCCACTATCCTGGTGGCCATATTGGATACTGGAGCTGACCATATTGGATACTGGCGGCCATATTGGAACCCCGCCCACTAGGCTATTGGCCATATTGGATGCTGGGGGCGGCCATATTGGATGTTGGTGGCCATATTGGAGCCCTGCCCAGTGCCTTGGCAGCCATATTGGAGCCACGCCCATTATCCTGGCCGCCATATTGGGTACTGGGGGTGGCCATATTGGATGTTGGCGGCCATATTGGAGCCACGCCCACTATCCTGGCGGCCATATTGGATACTGGGGCAGCCATATTGGATGTTGGCGGCCATATTGGAACCCCGCCCACTATCCTGGTGGCCATATTGGATACTGGGGGTGGCCATACTGGAACCCCGCCCACTAGGCTGGCGGCCATATTGGATACTGGGGGCGGCCATATTGGAACCCTGCCCACAAAACTGGCGGCCATATTGGATGATGGCGGCCATCTTGGAGCCCCGCCCAGTGCCTTGGCAGCCATATTGGAGCCACGCCCACTATCCTGGCCGCCATGTTGGATGCTGGGGGCGGCCATATTGGATGCTGGCGGCCATCTTGGAACCCCTCCCATGATCCCGGCAGCCATATTGGATACTCAGGGTGGCCATATTGGATGCTGGCGGCCATCTTGGAACCCATCCATGACCCGGCGGCCATATTGGATGCTGGGGGCGGCCATCTTGAACCCTGGCGGCCATCTTGGAACCCCTCCCGCCACCTCGGCGGCCATCTTGGAACCCCTCCCACGCCCCTGGCGGCCATCTTGGATGCTGGCAGCGGGCCATCTGGCCCCGCCCCCACCTCTTCCCGCCATCGCTGCCCTTGTTCCCGTCCCCGTCGCTGTCGGATGTCGCCGTCGCCTCCGAATCTATGGGGGAGGAGCCAATGGGGACCCACCCACCGACCCCATAGTGACCCACAGTGACCCACAAGTGTCTCCCCCAGACCCACAACCACCCCATAGCGACCCCCAAGTTGACCCATTCATGCCACACATTGACCCATAACCGCCCCACATCGACCCATATCTGCCCATAGTGACCCCCAAGTCCCACTCAGCCCCCTAAGTACCTGAAATTGATCCAAAATTGCCCCATAGCGACCCCCAACCGACCCCCAACTTCCCATATTGACCCCCAAAATGACCCATAACTGCCCCATAGTGCCCCATAAGTGCCCCACAGTGACCCCCAAGTCCCCCCCAGCCCCATAAGTGCCTGAAATTGACCCAAAATTGCCCCATAGCGACCCCCCGCTGACCCCAAACTTCCCCATATTGACCCCTAAGTGCCCCCAAAATGACCCATAAGTGCCCCATAGCGACCCATATCTGCCCCATAGTGACCCATAACTGCCCCATAGTGACCCCCAAGCCCCCCCAGCCCCATAAGTGCCCCCCCCCCCCCATTACCTGTTGTCTCCTCATCCACATTCTCATAGAGCAGCAGCCGGTCCAGCAAATAACTGGGGGGGGGGCAAAGGGGGTGTGAGGGACCCAGGCGTCCGGGAGGGACCCAGGAGTTCGGAGGGACCCAGGCGTTCGGGAGGGACCCAGGAGTGCCCCAGGGACCCAGGAGTTAGGAGGGACCCAAATAGGGACCCAGGAGTTCTGAGGGACCCAGGAGTTCTGAGGGACCCAAACAGGGACCCAGGCGTCCGGGAGAGACCCAGGAGTGCCCCAAAGGACCCAGGAGTGCCCCGGGGAAGCAGGAATATGGGAGGGACCCAGGAGTGCCCCAAGGGACCCAAGAGTGCGGGAGGGACCCAAATAGGGGACCCAGGCGTCCGGGAGGGACCCAGGCGTTCCGGAGGGACCCAGGAGTTCGGGAGGGACCCAGGAGTTCAGGAGGGACCCAGGAGTTCGGGAGGGACCCAAATAAGGGACCCAGGAGTTCTGAGGGACCCAAATAAGGGACCCAGGAATTTGGGGGGGACCCAAATAGGGGACCCAGGAGTTCGGGAGGGACCCAAATAGGGACCCAGGAGTTCTGAGGGACCCAGGAGTGCCCCAAAGGACCCAGGAGTATGGGAGGGACCCAGGAGTGCCCCAAGAGTGCGGGAGGGACCCAAATAAGGGACCCAGGAGTCCGGGAGGGACCCAGGAGTGCCCCAGGGACCGAGGAGTTTGGGGAGGGACTCAAATAGGGACCCAGGAGTTCTGAGGGACCCAGGAGTGCCCCAAAGGACCCAGGAGTTCGGGAGGGGACCCAGGCGTCCGGGAGGGACCCAGGAGTTCGGGGAGGGACCCAGGAGTTCGGGAGGGGACCCAGGCGTCCGGGGAAGGTGCATTTTGGGGCGATTTCAGTGCATTTCGGGACCTTTTGTCGCGCGAGACCTTGAGCAGTTTGCGCTGAGCCCTGCGCAGCTCGTCCTGGAAACATTCCTGCTCCTTTTTGGGGTGAAAAACGGCCGCTTTGGGCAAAAAGCGCCTCAAAATACACAGAAACGCCCCCGGGAAACCCCAAAAACCCCAAATTTCACCCCAAAACCCCCCAAATTCCGCCCAAAATGGAGATTTGAGGCCCAAAAAGCCCCAATTTCTACCCAAAAAGCACCAAGTTTGGCCCCAAAATCCACAATTTCAACCCAAAAAGCCCCAATTTCAACCCAAAATCCACCCAATTTGGCCCCAAAATCAACCCAAAATCCACCCAATTTGGCCCCAAAATCCCCAATTTCAACCCCAAAATCCCCAATTTCAACCCCCAAAATGCCCCCAAAATCCTCAATTTTAGACCCCAAAAGCCTCAATTTCAACCCAAAAAGCCCAATTTCAACCAAAATCCACCCCAGTTTGGCCCCAAAAATCCTCAGTTTTAGGCCCCAAAATCCCCAATTTCAACCCAAAAAGCCCCAATTTCAACCCAAAAAGCATCAAGTTTGGCCCCAAAATCCCAATTTCAACCCAAAATCCACCATTTCAACCCAAAAATCCACTATTTCAACCCAAAAATCCACAATTTCAACCCAAAAATCTCCAATTTCAGCCCCAAAATCCACAATTTTAGGCCCCAAAACTCAATTTTATTCCCAAAAGCTAAAAAATTCGCCCCATATTGGCGATTTCTGTAGATTTCTCCTCAATTCCTCCCCAAAATTCAGCCAATTTACCTCAAATTTACCCCCAAATTCCCCCAATTTACCCCAAAATTTCCCCAAATTTTACCCCAAATTCCCCCAAATTACCCCAAAATTTCTCCCCAAATTCCCTTAAATTCACCCCAAAAGATTCCCCCCAAATTCCCCAATTTTACCCCCAAAATTCCCCCCAACATTTCCCTCAATTTCCCCCAAATTCCCTTAAATTTACCCCAAATTTCCCCCAAATCCCTCAATTGACCCCAAATTCCCTCAATTACCCCAAAATTTCCCCCAAATTCCCCCAATTTGACCCCAAATTCCCTCAAATTTACCCCAAATTTACCCACAAAATTCCCCCCGATATTTCCCCAATTTCTCCAATTTCCCTTAAAATTTACCCCCAAATTTACCTCAAATTCACCCCCAAATTTACCCCAAAATTCACCCCCAAAATTCCCCCCAATTTTCCCCCAAAATTCCTCTCAATATTTCCCACAATTGCCCCAAATTTCCCCCAATTTACCCCAAATTTGTCCCCAAAGTTTCCCCCAATTCCCTTAAATTACCCCAAATTTCTCCCCAAAATTCCCCCCAAATTCCATTAAATTACCCCAAAATTCCCCCAAATTACCCTCAATGCCCCCCAATATTTCCCACAATTCCCCCAAATTCCCTTAAATTTACCTCAAATTTCCCCCAAATTCTCCCCAATTTACCCCAAAATTCCCCCAAATTCCCCCAATTTACCCAAAAATCCTCCCAATATTTCCCTCAATTTCCCCAATTTACCCCCAAATTTTCCCAATTTTACCCCAAAATTTCTCCCTAAATTTCCCTCAAATTCCCTTAAATTTACCCCAAAATTTCCCCCCAAATTCCCCCGATTTTACCCCAAATTCCCCCCAATTTACCCCCAAATTCCTCCCCAAAATTCCCCCCAAATTCCCTCAAATTTCCCCCAAATTCCATTAAATTTACCCCAAAACTTCCCTCAAATTCCCCCAAATTCCCTTAAATTTACCCCCAAATTCCCCCAAATTTATCTCAAAATTCCCTTAAATTTACCCCAAAATTTCCCCCCAAATTCTCCCCAATTTACCCCCAAATTTCCCTCAAATTCCCTCCAAATTTTCCTCCAAATTCCCTTAAATTTACCTCAAATTTTCCCCCAAATTCCACCTCAAATTCCCCCCCCAAATTTCCCTCAATTTACCCCAAAATTTACCCCCAAATTCTCCCAATTTTACCCCCAAAATTCTCCCCAATATTTCCCACAATTTCCCTTAAATTTACCCCAAAATTCCTCCAATTTTACCCCCAAATTCCCCCAATTTACCCCAAAATTCCTCCCTAAAATTTCCCTCAAATTCCTTAAATTTCCCCCCAAATTCCATTAAATTTACCCCAAAATTTCCCCCCAATTTACCCAAAAATTTCCCCCAAATTTAACCCCAAATTCCCTTAAATTTACCTCAAATTTCCCCCCAAATTCTCCCCAATTTACCCCAAAATTTCCCTCAAATTCCCCCCAAATTTTCCCCCAAATTCCCTTAAATTTACCTCAAATTTCCCCCAAATTCTCCCAATTTACCCCAAAATTTACCTCAAATTCCCCCCAAATTCACCCCCAAAATTTCCCTCATTTTCCCCCCAATTTACCCAAATTTTCACCCGAATTCCCCTCAATTTACCCCAAAATTTCTCCCTAAATTTTCCCCCAAATTCCTTAAATTTACCCCCAAATTTACACCCAAATTCCCCCCAATATTTCCCACAATTTCCCCAAATTCCCTTAAATTTACCCCAAAATTCCCCCATTTTACCCCAAAATTCCTCTCAATATTTCCCACAATTCCCCCCAAATTAGCCCAAAATTTCTCCTTAATTTCCTCCCAAATTCCATTAAATTTACCCAAAACTTCCCCCAAATTCCCCCCAATTTACCCCAAAATTTCCCTCAAATTCCCCCTAAATTCCCTTAAATTTACCCCAAAACTTCCCCCCAAATTCTCCTCAATTTACCCCAAAATTTCCCTCAAATTCCCCCCAAATTTTCCCCCAAATTCCCTTAAATTTACCTCAAATTTCCCCCAAATTCTCCCCAATTTACCCAAAATTTACCTCAAATTCCCCCCAAATTTCCCTCAATTTCCTCCAAATTTTCACCCAAATTCCCCCAATTACCCCAAAATTCCCCCCAAATTTACCCCCAAATTCCCCCCCAAAAAATTTCCCTCAATTCCCCCCAATTTACCTCCAAATTCCCCCCAAAATCCCCAATTTCCCCCCAAATTCCCCCCAAACCCCCCAATTTCCCCCCAAATCCTCCAATTTCCCCCCAAACCCCCCAATTTCCCCCCAAATCCCCCCAATTTAACCCAATTTCCCCCAATTTCCCCTCAAACCCCCCCAATTTACCTCAGACCCCCAATTCCCGCCAATTCCCCCCCCCCCCCCCCGCGGTGCATTGTGGGTCCCCCCCCCATCCCCCCCCATTTCCCGCCATCCCGCCCCTTCCCCGCCCCCCCCCCCCCGCTTTTCCCGCCCTTTCCCGCCCCATTCACATAAAGCAGCAGCTTGAGGCGCCTCTTGAGCGCCCGGTAGCGCCGTTTGTAGCCGCCGCCATCGGCCTCGGCCGCCCCGTTCATGGCCGCCGCTTCCGGCTCCTTCACGGAAGTGCCGGACGCCCCCCCCCCACGTCTCTATTGGCTCAGGGCGCCGCGCGTCACGCCCACTCGCTTCCCATTGGCTCAGAGCGCCCGCGCGTCCCGCCCACCGCCCTCCCCATTCATCCCGTCTATCCCCCCACCCCCCAGCTCGCTTCCCATTGGCTCAGGGCGCCGCGCGCCACGCCCACTCTCTCCCTATTGGCTCAGCGGCCCCGCTCGCCCCGCCCGCTCGCCCCGCGTGGAACCAGCCGGCTCGCCCCGCCCACTCGCTTCCCATTGGCTCAGCCGCGCCGCTCGCCCCGCCCACTCGCTCCCCATTGGTTCTCCCGCCCCATTGACCGCGGGGAAGGACCCAGGAGTTCGGGGAGGGCGCCAATCTGAGGGATTTAGGGACATCTGTTCAATTTCCCGCCAATTTTCCCCCTTGTTTCCCCTCCCCCGCCCCATTTTGGAGCAAAATCGCCGCGTTTTGGGGCTAAAACCGCCACAATTCGCCCATAAAGCGGCGGGGGAGGTGCCGCTTCCGGCTTCTTCCCGCCCGCGGCCGGAAGCGGCGGTCACGTGAGGTTGGGGGGGGTGGGCATCACGTGAGCGCGAGGTCACGTGAGCGGCGCCTGGGCCGGGGCGGCCGGTACGGGCGGGAAAGGGCGAAATTTGGGGTGAAATCCGCGGGTTTGGGGCAAAAATGGGGGAGCGGGGGAAATGGGGGGAGGGATGAGGGTGTTGGGGGCAAATTTGGGGCGAATTTGGGGGATTTTAGTGAAAAATGGGGCAAATTGGGGGTGGGGGAGCTGTGGGTCTCTCTATAGTCTCTATGGTCCCTTTGCGTCTCTATGGTCTCTATGGTCTCTATGGTCTCTATGGGTCCCTATGGGTCCCTATGGGTCTCTATGGTCTCTATGGTCTCTATGGGTCTCTATGGGTCTCTATGAGTCCCTATGGGTCCCTATGGGTCTCTATGGTCTCTATGGTCTCTATGGTCTCTATGGGTCTCTATGGTCTCTATGGGTCTCTATGGTCCCTATGGGTCCCTATGGGTCTCTATGGTGTCTATGAGTCTCTATGGGTCTCTGTGGGTCTCTATGGGTCCCTATGGTCTCTATGGTCTCTATAGGTCTCTAAGGGTCTCTATGGGTCTCTATGGTCTCTATGGTCTCTATGGGTCTCTATGGGTCTCTATGGGTCCCTATGGGTCTCTATGGCTCTCTATGGGTCTCTTTGGTCTCTATGGGTCCCTATGGGTCTCTATGGGTCTCTATGGTCTCTATGGGTCTCTATGGGTCCCTATGGGTCTCTATGGTCTCTATGGGTCTCTATGGTCCCTATGGGTCCCTATGGGTCTCTATGGGTCCCTATGGGTCTCTATGGGTCTCTATGAGTCAATCTATGGGTCTCTATGTGTCCCTATGGGTCTCTATGGGTCTCTATGGGTCACTCTGTGGGTCTCTATGGGTCCCTATGGGTCTCTATGGGTCACTCTGTGGGTCTCTATGGGTCACTCTGTGGGTCTCTATGGGTCCCTATGGGTCTCTATGGGTCAATCTATGGGTCCCTATGGGTCTCTATGAGTCAATCTATGGGTCTCTATGTGTCCCTATGGGTCCCTATGGGTCCCTATGGGTCCCTATGTGTCCCTATGGGTCCCTATGGGTCCCTATGGGTCACTCTGTGGGTCTCTATGGATCACTCTGTGGGTCTCTATGGGTCACTCTATGGGTCTCTATGTGTCCCTATGTGTCCCTATGGGTCCCTCTGTGGGTCTCTATGGGTCAGTCTATGTGTCCCTATGTGTCCCTATGTGTCCCTATGGGTCAATCTATGGGTCTCTATGGTCTCTATGGGTCAATCTATGGGTCTCTATGGGTCAATCTATGTGTCCCTATGGGTCCCTATGGTCCCTATGGGTCACTTATGGGTCTGCCCCCAGGCTGCCCCATGGCGTCGCGGCCGCTCCTTGGCCGCGCGGACGACACGGGGGGGGAGGAGCCGCCCCACAGCGCCCCCCCCGGCCCCACGGCGCCCCATAGCGGCCCCACGGCGCCCCATAGCGCCCCCCGGCTGGCGCTGGCCGTGCTCTGCTACGTCAACCTGCTCAACTACATGGACCGGTTCACCCTGGCCAGTATGTGGGGCAGGATGTGGGGCGGGATGTGGGGCGGGATGTGGGGTCACTATGGGTCACTTATGGGGTCACTTATGGGTCGATTTTTGGGCAGTTATGGGTCTCTATGGGTCACTTATGGGGTCACTTATGGGTCACTATGGGTCACTTGTGGGGTCAGTTATGGGTTACTATGGGTCACTTATGGGTCACTATGGGACAATTATGGGTCATTATGGGTCAGTTATGGGGTCACTATGGGTCAGTTATGGGTCACTGTGGGTCACTATGGGTCAGTTATGGGGTCACTATGGATCATTATGGGGTCACTTATGGGTCTCTATGGGTCAGTTATGGGGTCACTATGGGTCACTTATGGGTCACTATCGGTCTCTATGGGTCACTATGGGTCAGTTATGGGTCACTATGGATCATTATGGGGTCAGTTATGGGTCTCTATGGGTCAGTTATGGGGTCTCTATGGGTCACTATGAGTCTCTATGGGTCACTATGGGTCAGTTATGGGTCACTATGGGTCAGTTATGGGTCTCTATGGGTCACTATGGGTCAGTTATGGGGTCATTATGGGTCACTTGTGGGTCATTATGGGTCACCTATGGGTCACTATGGGTCAGTTATGGGGTCTCTATGGGTCACTATGGGTCAGTTATGGGGTCACTATGGGTCACTTATGGGTCATTATGGGTCACTATGGGTCACTGTGGGTCAATTATGGGTCACTATGTGTCAGTTATGGGCTGTCTATGGGTCACTATGGGTCAGTTATGGGGTCACTTATGGGTCACTTATAGGTTGTTATGGGTCACTATGGGTCAGTTATGGGGTCACTTATGGGTCACTTATGGGGTCACTATGGGTCACTATGGGACAATTATGGGTCGTTATGGGTCAGTTATGGGTCAGTTATGGGGTCACTATGGGTCACTTCTGGGTCACTTATGGGTTGATTTTTGGTCACTTGTGGGTCTCTATGGGTCGCTTGTGGGGTCAGTTATGGGTTGCTATGGGTCACTTATGGGTCACTTATGGGTCACTTATGGGTCGTTATGGGTCACTTATGAGGTCAGTTATGGGTCACTATGGGTCACTTATGGGTCAATATGGGTCAGTTATGGGGTCACTATGGGTCACTTATGGGTCAGTTAAGGGTTGCTATGGGTCACTTATGGGTCACTATGGGTCAATTATGGGTCAGTTATGGGGTCACTATGGGTCACTATGAGTGTCTGTGGGTCACTATGGGTCAGTTATAGGGTCACTTATGGGGTCACTATGGGTCACTTATGGGTCGCTATGGGTCACTTATGGGTCACTTATGGGTCACTATGGGTCACTGTGGGTCTCTATGGGTCAGCTATGGGTCACTATGGGTCAATTATGGGTCTCTATGGGTCAGGTATGGGGTCACTTATGGGTCACTATGGGTCAATTATGGGTCGCTATGGGTCACTTATGGGTCACTGTGGGTCACTGTGGGTCTCTATGGGTCAGCTATGGGTCACTATGGGTCAATTATGGGTCACTATGGGTCAGGTATGGGGTCACTTATGGGTCACTATGGGTCAATTATGGGTCGCTATGGGTCAGTTATGGGGTCTCTGTGGGTCACTATGGGTCAGTTATGGGTTGCTATGGGTCACTTATGGGTCACTATGGGTCAGTTATGGGGTCACTGTGGGTCTCTATGGGTCAGCTATGGGTCATTTATGGGTCACTATAGGTCAGTTATGGGGTCACTATGGGTCACTTAGGCGTCAGTTATGGGTCAATTTTTGGTCAGTTATGGGTCGCTATGGGTCACTTATGGGTCTCTATGGGTCACTCATGGGGTCACTATGGGTCGGGGGGTCGCTATGGGTCATTCATGGGTCACTTATGGGTCAATTTTCGGTCATTTATGGGCCATTTATGAGTCTCTGTGGGTCACTTATGGGTCGCTATGGGTCACTTATGGGTCGCTGTGGGTCTGTGCCCCCCAGGCGTCCTCCCCGATGTTGAGGACTTTTTCGGCATCGACGACGGGAAATCCGGACTCCTGCAGACAGGTCTGCCCCATAGCTGCCCCACACGTGTGGGGCTGACCCACATCCTGCCCCATAGCTGCCCCACACGTGTGGGGCTGCCCCACATCCTGCCCCATAGCTGCCCCACACGTGTGGGGCTGACCCACATCCTGCCCCGCATCCTGCCCCATAGCTGCCCCACACGTGTGGGGCTGACCCACATCCTGCCCCACATCCTGCCCCATAGCTGCCCCACACGTGTGGGGCTGCCCCACATCCTGCCCCATAGCTGCCCCACACGTGTGGGGCTGACCCACATCCTGCCCCATAGCTGCCCCACACGTGTGGCGC
The DNA here is from genome assembly GCF_963082525.1 of Nesoenas mayeri. Taxonomy (NCBI): domain Eukaryota; kingdom Metazoa; phylum Chordata; class Aves; order Columbiformes; family Columbidae; genus Nesoenas; species Nesoenas mayeri. Next base: position 512,847 of record NC_137570.1, on the reverse strand, counting down.
TGACCCCCAACTGACTCCCCATAGAGCTCCTGTGGGTCTGCCCCATAGCTGCCCCACACATGTGGGGCTGCCCCATATCCTGCCCCATAGCTGCCCCACACGGGTGGGGCTGACCCACATCCTGCCGCACATCCTGCCCCATAGCTGCCCCACATATGTGGGGCTGACCCACATCCTGCCCCACATCCTGCCCCATAGCTGCCCCACATGTGTGGGGCTGACCCACATCCTGCCCCATAGCTGCCCCACACGTGTGGGGCTGCCCCACATCCTGCCCCATAGCTGCCCCACATATGTGGGGCTGACCCCCAACTGACCCCCCATAGAGCTCCTGTGGGTCTGCCCCATAGCTGCCCCACACATGTGGGGCTGCCCCACATCCTGCCCCATAGCTGCCCCACACGGGTGGGGCTGCCCCACATCCTGCCCCATAGCTGCCCCACACGTGTGGGGCTGACCCACATCCCGCCCCACATCCTGCCCCATAGCTGCCCCACACGTGTGGGGCTGACCCACATCCTGCCCCATAGCTGCCCCACATATGTGGGGCTGACCCACATCCTGCCCCACATCCTGCCCCATAGCTGCCCCACATGTGTGGGTCTGCCCCCCATCCTGCCCCATAGCTGCCCCACATGTGTGGGTCTGCCCCCCATCCTGCCCCATAGCTGCCCCACACGTGTGGGGCTGACCCATAGATCCTCAGTGTTCATCCTCAGTTCTCTGTGGGGGGTCCTGCCCCACACATGTGGGTCTGCCCCATAGCTTTCCGTTCCCCATTGGGGTCCTGCCCCACACGTGTGGGTCTGCCCCCCATCCTGCCCCCCATCCCGCCCCACACGTGTGGGTCTCGCAGTGTTCATCCTCAGTTCCCTATGGGGCGTCCTGCCCCACACGTGGTGGGTCTCCCCCTATCCTGCCCCCCATCCCGCCCCATATGTGTGGGTCTCCCCCAGTGTTCATCCTGAGTTACCTGTGGGTCCCGCCCCACACGTGTGGGTCTGTCCCATAGCTCTCAGCTCCTTATGGGGGGTCCCGCCCCACACGTGTGGGTCCCACCTCCCACCCTGCCCCACACGTGTGGGTCTGCCCCATAGCTCTCAGTTCCCTATGGGGGGTCCCGCCCCACACGTGTGGGTCTGCCCCATAGCTCTCAGTTCCCTATGGGGGGTCTCGCCCCACACGTGTGGGGTCTGCCCCATAGCTCTCAGCTCCCTATGGGGGTCCCGCCCCACACGTGTGGGTCTGCCCCATAGCTCTCAGCTCCCCATGGGGGGTCCGCCCCACACGTGTGGGTCTGCCCCATAGCTCTCAGCTCCCTATGGGGGGTCCCGCCCCACACGTGTGGGTCTGCCCCATAGCTCTCAGCTCCCTATGGGGGGTCCCGCCTCACACGTGTGGGTCTGCCCCATAGCTCTCAGCTCCCTATGGGGGGTCCCGCCCCACACGTGTGGGTCTGCCCCATAGCTCTCAGTTCCCCATTGGGGTCCCGCCCCACACGTGTGGGTCTGCCCCCATAGCTCTCAGCTCCCCATGGGGGGTCCCGCCCCACACGTGTGGGTCTGCCCCATAGCTCTCAGTTCCCTATGGGGGGTCTCGCCCCACACGTGTGGGTCTGCCCCATAGCTCTCAGCTCCCTATGGGGGGTCCCGCCCCACACGTGTGGGTCTGCCCCATAGCTCTCAGCTCCCCATGGGGGGTCCCGCCCCACACGTGTGGGTCTACCCCATAGCTCTCAGGTCCCTATGGGGGGTCCCGCCCCACACGTGTGGGTCTGCCCCATAGCTCTCAGTTCCCTATGGGGGGTCTCGCCCCACACGTGTGCGTCTGCCCCATAGCTCTCAGCTCCCTATGGGGGGTCCCGCCCCACACGTGTGGGTCTGCCCCATAGCTCTCAGCTCCCTATGGGGGGTCCCGCCCCACACGTGTGGGTCTGCCCCCATAGCTCTCAGCTCCCTATGGGGGGGTCCCGCCTCACACGTGTGGGTCTGCCCCATAGCTCTCAGCTCCCTATGGGGGGTCCCGCCCCACACGTGTGGGTCTGCCCCATAGCTCTCAGTTCCCCATTGGGGTCCCGCCCCACACGTGTGGGTCTGCCCCATAGCTCTCAGCTCCCCATGGGGGGTCCCGCCCCACACGTGTGGGTCTGCCCCATAGCTCTCAGTTCCCTATGGGGGGTCTCGCCCCACACGTGTGGGTCTGCCCCATAGCTCTCAGCTCCCTATGGGGGGTCCCGCCCCACACGTGTGGGTCTGCCCCATAGCTCTCAGCTCCCCATGGGGGGTCCCGCCCCACACGTGTGGGTCTACCCCATAGCTCTCAGGTCCCTATGGGGGGTCCCGCCCCACACGTGTGGGGTCTGCCCCATAGCTCTCAGTTCCCTATGGGGGGTCTCGCCCCACACGTGTGCGTCTGCCCCATAGCTCTCAGCTCCCTATGGGGGTCCCGCCCCACACGTGTGGGTCTGCCCCATAGCTCTCAGCTCCCTATGGGGGGTCCCGCCCCACACGTGTGGGTCTGCCCCATAGCTCTCAGCTCCCTATGGGGGGTCCCGCCCCACACGTGTGGGTCTGCCCCATAGCTCTCAGCTCCCTATGGGGGGTCCCGCCCCACACGTGTGGGTCTGCCCCATAGCTCTCAGTTCCCCATGGGGGGTCCCGCCCCACACGTGTGGGTCTGCCCCATAGCTCTCAGCTCCCTATGGGGGGTCCCGCCCCACACGTGTGGGTCTGCCCCATAGCTCTCAGTTCCCCATGGGGGGTCCCGCCCCACACGTGTGGGTCTGCCCCATAGCTCTCAGCTCCCTATGGGGGGTCCCGCCCCACACGTGTGGGTCTGCCCCATAGCTCTCAGCTCCCTATGGGGTTCCCGCCCCACACGTGTGGGTCTGCCCCATAGCTCTCAGCTCCCTATGGGGGGTCCCGCCCCCACACGTGTGGGGTCTGCCCCATAGCTCTCAGCTCCCTATGGGGTTCCCGCCCCCCCACACGTGTGGGTCTGCCCCCCAGTGTTCATCGTGAGCTACCTGCTGCTGGCCCCCCTGTTCGGGTTCCTGGGCGACCGCGGCAGCCGGAAGCTGCTGCTCTGTGGGGCCAGCGCCCTCTGGTCCGCGGCCACGCTGGCCAGCAGCTTCGTCACCCCCACGGTGCGGGGGGAGATGTGGGGCAGGGTAGTGGGGGCAGGACGTGGGGGAGCTATGGGGTGGATGTGGGGGAGATATGGGGTATCTATGGGGTGGATGTGGGGCAGGATGTGGGGGAGATGTGGGGGAGTTATGGGGCAGGATGTGGGGCAGGATGTGGGGGAGCTATGGGGGGGATATGGGGTGTCTATGGGGTGGATTTGAGGGAGCTATGGGGGGGATATGGGGTATCTATGGGGTGGATTTGAGGGAGCTATGGGGGGATATGGGGTGTCTATGGGGTGTCTATGGGGCCTCTGGTCCGCGGCCACGCTGGCCAGCAGCTTCGTGACCCCCACGGTGCATGTGGGGCGGGATGTGGGGCAGATGTGGGGCACAGTGGGGCAGGACATGGGGGGAGATATGGGGTGGATGTGGGGGAGATATGGGGTATCTATGGGGTGGATGTGGGGGAGATATGGGGGGGATATGGGGTGTCTATGGGGGAGATATGGGGGAGCTATGGGGTGGATGTGGGGCAGGACGTGGGGGAGCTATGGGGGGGATATGGGGTGTCTATGGGGTGGATGTGGGGGAGATATGGGGGGGGATATGGGGTGTCTATGGGGCAGATGTGGGGCCAGCGCCCTCTGGTCCGCGGCCACGCTGGCCAGCAGCTTCGTCACCCCCACGGTGCGGGGGGAGATGTGGGGCAGGGTGTGGGGCAGGACATGATGGGCTATGGGGGGATATCGGGTGTCTATGGGGTGGATGTGGGGGAGATACGGGGTATCTATGGGGTGGATGTGGGGCAGGAGGTGGGACAGGATGTGGGGTGGATGTGGGGGAGATATGGGGTATCTATGGGGTGGATGTGAGGCAGGATGTGGGGCAGCTATGGGGAGAATATGGGGTGGATGTGGGGCAGGACATGGGGCAGCTATGATGGGAGAGATATGGGGTGAATGTGGGGCAGGATGTGGGGGAGATATGGGGTATCTATGGGGTGGATGTGGGGCAGGATGTGGGGGAGATATGGGGGGGATATGGGGTGTCTATGGGGCAGATGTGGGGCCAGCGCCCTCTGGTCCGCGGCCACGCTGGCCAGCAGCTTCGTCACCCCCACGGTGCGGGGGGAGATGTGGGGCAGGGTGTGGGGCAGGACATGGGGGGCTATGGGGGGATATGGGGTGTCTATGGGGTGGATGTGGGGCAGGATGTGGGGGAGATACGAGGTATCTATGGGGGGGATATGGAGTGGATGTGGGGCAGGATATGGGGGGGATATGGGGTATCTATGGGGTGGATGTGGGGCAGGATGTGGGGCACAATGGGGAGGATGTGGGGGAGCTATGGGGCAGGATGTGGGGCAGGATGTGGGGGAGCTATGGGAGAGCTATGGGGCAAAATTTGGGCTAGGACATGGGGTATCTATGGGGTGGATGTGGGGTGTCTATGGGGGGATATGGGGTGTCTATGGGGCAGATGTGGGGCCAGCGCCCTCTGGTCCGCGGCCACGCTGGCCAGCAGCTGCGTGACCCACACGGTGCGTGTGGGGCGGGATGTGGGGCGGGATGTGGGGCAGGACGTGGGGGAGCTATGGGGTGGATGTGGGGGAGATATGGGGTATCTATGGGGTGGATGTGGGGCAGGATGTGGGACAGGATGTGGGGTGGATGTGGGGGAGATATGGGGTATCTATGGGGTGGATGTGGGGCAGGATGTGGGGCAGCTATGGGGAGAATATGGGGTGGATGTGGGGCAGGACATGGGGCAGCTATGATGGGAGAGATATGGGGTGAATGTGGGGCAGGATGTGGGGGAGATACAGGGTATCTATGGGGTGGATGTGGGGCAGGATGTGGGGCAGCTATGGGGAGAATATGGGGTGGATGTGGGGCAGGACATGGGGCAGCTATGATGGGAGAGATATGGGGTGAATGTGGGGCAGGATGTGGGGGAGATACAGGGTATCTATGGGGTGGATGTGGGGCAGGATATGGGGAGCTATGGGGGGATATGGGGTGTCTATGGGGCAGGTGTGGGGCCAGCGCCCTCTGGTCCGCGGCCACGCTGGCCAGCAGCTGCGTGACCCACACGGTGCGGGGGGAGATGTGGGGCAGGGTGTGGGGCAGGACATGGGGAGCTACGGGGGGATATGGGGTGTCTATGGGGTGGATGTGGGGGAGATATGGGGTGTCTATGGGGTGGATGTGGGGCAGGATGTGGGGGAGATGTGGGGGAGTTATGGGGCAGGATGTGGGGGAGCTATGGGGGGGATATGGGGTGGATGTGGGGAGAATGTGGACGGATAATGGGGTGGGATATGGGGAATAAATGGGGCAGATGTGGGGCAGGATGTGGGGGAGATATGGGGGGGATATGGGGTGTCTGTGGGGGAGATATGGGGTGTCTATGGGGTGGATGTGGGGGAGATATGGGGGGGATATGGGGTGTCTATGGGGGAGATATGGGGTATCTATGGGGTGGATGTGGGGCAGGATGTGGAGCACAATGGGGAGGATGTGGGGGAGCTATGGGGCAGGATGTGGGGCAGGACATGGGGGAGCTATGGGGGGGATGGGGGTAGGATGTGGGGCAGCTATGGGGGAGAAATGGGGTGGATGTGGGGCAGGATGTGGGGGAGATACGAGGTATCTATGGGGGGGATATGGAGTGGATGTGGGGCAGGATATGGGGGGGATATGGGGTATCTATGGGGTGGATGTGGGGCAGGATATGGGGCACAATGGGGAGGATGTGGGGGAGCTATGGGGCAGGATGTGGGGCAGGATGTGGGGGAGCTATGGGAGAGCTATGGGGCAAAATTTGGGCTAGGACATGGGGTGTCTATGGGGTGGATGTGGGGGAGATATGGGGGGGGATATGGGGTGTCTATGGGGCAGATGTGGGGCCAGCGCCCTCTGGTCCGCGGCCACGCTGGCCAGCAGCTGCGTGACCCACACGGTGCGTGTGGGGCGGGATGTGGGGCGGGATGTGGGGCAGGACGTGGGGGAGCTATGGGGTGGATGTGGGGGAGATATGGGGTATCTATGGGGTGGATGTGGGGCAGGATGTGGGGGAGATATGGGGAGAATATGGGGTGGATGTGGGGCAGGACATGGGGCAGCTATGATGGGAGAGATATGGGGTGAATGTGGGGCAGGATGTGGGGGAGATACAGGGTATCTATGGGGTGGATGTGGGGCAGGATGGGGGGGGAGATGTGTGGGAGTTATGGGGCAGGATGTGGGGCAGGATGTGGGGGAGCTATGGGGGGGATATGGGGTGTCTATGGGGTGGATTTGAGGGAGCTATGGGGGGGATATGGGGTGTCTATGGGGTGTCTATGGGGCCTCTGGTCCGCGGCCACGCTGGCCAGCAGCTTCGTGACCCCCACGGTGCATGTGGGGCGGGATGTGGGGCAGATGTGGGGCACAGTGGGGCAGGACATGGGGGAGATATGGGGTGGATGTGGGGGAGATATGGGGTATCTATGGGGTGGATGTGGGGGAGTTATGGGGGGGATATGGGGTGTCTATGGGGGAGATATGGGGTATCTATGGGGTGGATGTGGGGCAGGACATGGGGGAGCTATGGGGGGGATATGGGGTGTCTATGGGGTGGATGTGGGGCAGGATGTGGGGGAGCTATGGGGGGGATATGGGGTGTATGTGGGGTGGGATGTGGGGCAGGACATGGGGGAGCTATGGGGGGCATATGGGGTATCTATGGGGTGGATGTGGGGCAGGATGTGGAGCACAATGGGGCAGGATGTAGGGCAGGATATGGGGGAGATATGGGGTGGATGTGGGGTATCTATGGGGTGGATGTGGGGCAGGATGTGGGGGAGCTATAGGGGAGATATGGGGTATATGTGGGGTGGGATGTGGGGCAGGATGTGGGGTAGGACGTGGGGTATCTATGGGGGGGATAGGGGGTGGATGTGGGGCAGGACGTGGGGGGGATGTGGGGTATCTATGGGGTGGATGTGGGGAGAATGTGGGTGAATAATAGGGTGGGATATGGAGAGTAAATGGGGCAGATGTGGGGCAGGATGTGGGGCAGGACATGGGGAAGCTATGGGGGGGATATGGGGTGGATGTGGGGTGGGATGTGGGGTGTCTATGGGGGGGATATGGGGTGTCTATGGGGGAGATATGGGGTGTCTATGGGGGGGATATGGGGTGTCTATGGGGAGATATGGGGTGTCTATGGGGAGATATGAGGTGTCTATGGGGGGATATGGGGTATCTATGGGGAGATATGGGGTGTCTATGGGGGGGATATGGGGTGTCTATGGGGAGATATGGGGTGTCTATGGGGGGGATATGGAGTGTCTATGGGGGGGATATGGGGTATCTATGGGGAGATATGGGGTGTCTATGGGGGGATATGGGGTGTCTATGGGGGGGATATGGGGTGTCTATGGGGTGGGATGTGAGGCAGGATGTGGGGCAGGACATGGGGGAGATGTGGGGTATCTGTGGGGTGGATGTGGGGCAGGGTGTGGGGCACAGTGGGGTGGATGTGGGGGAGATATGGGGTGTCTATGGGTGGATGTGGGGGAGATATGGGGTGGGTGTGGGGCAGGTTGAGGGGGAAGCTATGGGGTGGATATGGGGTGTCTATGGGGTGGATGTGGGGCGGGATGTGGGGCAGGATGGAGCAGGACGTGGGGAAGCTATGGGGGAAATATGGGGGAGATATGGGGTATCTATGGGGTGGATGTGGGGCAGGATGTGGGGGAGATATGGGGTATCTATGGGGTGGATGTGGGGCAGGATGTGGGGCAGGATATGGGGGAGCTATGGGGGGGATATGGGGGAGATATGGGGTGGATGTGGGGGGAGATATGGGGGAGCTATGAGGTGGGTGTGGGGCAGGATGTGGGGGAGTTATGGGGCAGGATGTGGGGCAGGACATGGGGAAGCTATGGGGGAGATATGGGGCAGATGTGGGGTATCTGTGGGGGGGATATGGGGTATCTATGGGGTGGATGTGGGGCAGGATGTGGGGGAACTATGGGGGAGATATGGGGTATCTATGGGGTGGATGTGGGGGAGTTATGGGGCAGGATGTGGGGCAGGATGTGGGGGAGCTATGGGGGGGGATATGGGGCAGGTGTGGGGTGCATGTGGGGTGTATGTGGGGCACAATGGGGAGGATGTGGGGGAGCTATGGGGGGATATGGGGTATCTATGGGGTAGATGTGGGGCAGGATGTGGGGGGGATATGGGGTGGATGTGGGGCAGGATGTGGGGCACAATGGGACAGTATGTGGGGTATCTATGGGGTAGATGTGGGGGAGCTATGGGGGGGATATGGGGTGGATGTGGGGCAGGATGTGGGGCACAATGGGGCAGTATGTGGGGTATCTATGGGGTGGATGTGGGGCAGGATGTGGGGGAGCTATGGGGTGGATGTGGGGCACAGTGGGGCAGGACATGGGGGAGCTATGGGGGGATATGGGGGAGATGTGGGGCAGGTGTGGGGCACAATGGGGGGGGGTGGGAGACGGGGGTGGAATCTATGGGGTGGGGGTGACCCCCTGTGACCCCATGTGACCCCATGACCCCCATGTGACCCCATGACCCCATATGACCCCCATGTAACCCTGTGACCCCCTGTGACCCCATGTGACCCTGTGACCTCATGACCCCATGACCCCATATGACCCCATGTAACCCTGTGACCCCCTGTGACCCCATGACCCCATGTGACCCCATGTGACCCCATGTGACCCCACGACCCCCTGTGACCCCATGACCCCATATGACCCCATGTAACCCCATGACCCCCCATGACCCCCATGACCCCATGTGACCCCATGTGACCCCACGACCCCCTGTGACCCCATGACCCCATATGACCCCCTGTGACCCCATGACCCCCATGACCCCCCATGACCCCATATGACCCCATGTAACCCCATGACCCCCTGTGACCCCATGACCCCCATGACCCCATGTAACCCCATGACCCCCTGTGACCCCCATGACCCCATGTGACTCTGTAACCCCCATGTAACCCCATGTGACCCCGTGACCCACGTGACCCCATGACCCCATAGGACCCCCTGTAACCCCACAACCCCCCGTGACCCCATGTGACCCTGTGACCCCATGAGCCCGTGACCTCGTGACCCCATATGACCCCATGACCCCCGTGACCCCATATGACCCCATGAGCCCATGTAACCCCATGACCCCATATGACCCCCATGTAACCCTGTGACCCCCTGTGACCCCATGTGACCCCATGACCCCATGTGACCCCCCTGTAACCCCATGTGACCCCATGACCCCATGTGACCCCATGTGACCCCATGACCCCATGTAACCCCATGACCCTCTGTGACCCCGTGACCCCACGTGACCCCATGAGCCCATGTAACCCCATGACCCCATGAGCCCATGTAACCCTATGACCCCATGTGACCCCATGACCCTATGTGACCCCATGACCCCCCATGACCCCATATGACCCCATGACGCCCCATGACCCCATATGACCTCATGACCCCATGTAACCCCCATGACCCCATGTGACCCCATGACCCCCATGACCCCATGTGACCCCATGACCCCATATGACCCCCTGTGACCCCATGACCCCCCATGACCCCCCATGACCCCATATGACCCCATGTAACCCCATGACCCCCTGTGACCCCATGACCCCCATGTGACCCCATGACCCCATGACCCCCTGTGACCCCCATGACCCCATGTGACCCCATGACCCCCATGAACCCATGACCTCATATGACCCCATGTGACCCCGTGACCCCATGTGACCCCATGAGCCCATGTAAACCCATGACCCCATGACCCCATGTGACCCCATGACCCCATATGACCCCCATGTAACCCTGTGACCCCATGACCCCATGTGACCCCATGTAACCCCACGACCCTGTGACCCCATGACCCCCTGTAACCCCATGTGACCCCATGAGCCCATGTAACCCCATGACCCCATATGACCCCCATGTGACCCTACGAACACCTGTGACCCCATGACCCCATGTGACCCCATGACCTCTTATGACCCCATGACTCCTTATGACCCCATGTGACCCCATGACCCCATGGACCCCATGACCCCATGTAACCCCATGACCCCATATGACCCCATGTAACCCTGTGACCCCCTGTGACCCCATGACCCCATGTGACCCCATGACCCCATATGACCCCCATGTAACCCTGTGACCCCATGACCCTATATGACCCCATGAGCCCATGTAACCCCATGACCCCATATGACCCCATGTGACCCCACGAACACCTGTGACCCCATGACCCCCTGTGACCTCATGACCCCTTATGACCCCATGTGACCCCATGACCCCATATGACCCCATGACCCCATATGACCCCCATGTAACCCTATGACCCCCTGTGACCCCATGACCCCATGTGACCCCATGACCTCTTATGACCCCATGACTCCTTATGACCCCATGTGACCCCATGACCCCATATGACCCCACGAACACCTGTGACCCCATGACCCCCTGTGACCTCATGACCCCTTATGACCCCATGTGACCCCATGACCCCATATGACCCCATGACCCCATATGACCCCCATGTAACCCTATGACCACCTGTGACCCCATGACCCCCCATGACCCCATATGACCCCATGACCCCATATGACCCCGTGACCCCCCGTGACCCCATGTGCCCCCCAGGGGTTCTGGCTGCTGCTGCTGGGCCGGGCGCTGGTGGGGGTGGGGGAGGGGGGGTTCAGCACCGTGGCCCCCGCCCTCATCGCTGACGTCATCGCCGGCCCCGCCCGCACCCCCGCGCTGGCCGCCTTCTACATGGGGGTCCCGCTCGGCAGGTGGGGGCAATGGGGACAGTGGGGGCAATGGGGACTTTGGGGACAGTGGGGGTGATGGGGACAATGGGGGTGATGGGGACATTGGGGGCGATGGGGACATTGGGGGCAATGGGGGTGATGGGGGCAATGGGGGCGATGGGGGCAATGGGGGTGATGGGGGCGATGGGGGCAATGGGGACATTGGGGACATTGGGGGCAATGGGGGCAATGGGGGCAATGGGGACGTTGGGGGCAATGGGGGCATTAGGGGCAATGGGGGCATTGGGGGTGATGGGGACATTGGGGTAATGGGGACAGTGGGGGCAATGGGGACATTGGGGGCAATGGGGGTAATGGGGGCAATGGGGACATTGGGGGCAATGGGGACAATGGGGGCAATGGGGGCAATGGGGACATTGGGGGCAATGGGGGCAATGGGGACATTGGGGGCAATGGGGTCAATGGGGGTGATGGGGACATTGGGGACAATGGGGACAGTGGGGGCAATGGGGACATTGGGGGCAATGGGGGGAATGGGGGCAATGGGGGCAATGGGGGCAATGGGGGCAGTGGGGACATTGGGGGCAATGGGGACATTGGGGACATTGGGGGTAATGGGGACATTGGGGGCAATGGGGGCGATGGGGACATTGGGGGTAATGGGGACAATGGGGACTTTGGGGACAATGGGGGTGATGGGGGCGATGGGGACATTGGGGGCAATGGGGGCAATGGGGGCAATGGGGGTGATGGGGACATTGGGGGCAATGGGGACATTGAGGGCAATGGGGGGCATGAGGAACAATGGGGACATGGAGGGGACATGGGACATGGGGGGATGTGGGGACATTGGGGGTTATGGGGGGACATGGGGACAATGGGGGACATGGGGGGACGTGGGGGGATTTGGGGACATTGGGGGTTATGGGGGATATGGGGACAATGGAGGGATATGGGGGGACATGGGGACATAGGGGGACATGGGGACATGGTGGGATGTGGGGACATGGGGGGACATGGGGATATGGGGGGGTGGGGGGATATGGGGACATTGGGGACAATGGTGACAATGGGGGAATGAGGACATTGGGGACATGGGGGCAATGGGGACAATGGGGACATTGGGGACAATGGGGGACAATGGGGAGATGGGGACAATGGGCTATGGGGACATGGGGGGCAATGGGGCTGGGAGGATTTGGGGAAGGGGGTTGTGGGGTTCCCCTCATGTCCCCCCATGTCCCCATTGTCCCCCATGTCCCCAATGTCCCCATCGTCCCCATCGTCCCCACTGTCCCCATTGTCCCCATTGTCCCCATTGTCCCCATTGCCCCCATGTCCCCAATGTCCCCATTGTCCCCATTGTCCCCATTGTCCCCATTGCCCCCAATGTCCCCATCGCCCCCATTGTCCCCAATGTCCCCACTGTCCCCACTGTCCCCATTGTCCCCAATGTCCCCATGGTGTCCCCGTCCCGCAGTGGTCTGGGTTACATCATCGGGGCCAAGGTCAAGGACGTGGCCACCGACTGGCGCTGGGCCCTGCGGGTGAGTGACCCCAATGTCCCCAACAATGGCCCCAATGGCCCCCACAGGGACCCCAGTGTCCCCAACAGGGACCCTTGGGACCCCCCAGTGTCCCCAACAGTGACTCTTGGGACCCCCCAGTGTCCCCAACAGTGACCCTTGAATGTCCCCCACAGTGTCCCCAATGTCCCCAACAGGGTCCCAGATGTCCCCTTGTCCCCAGGTGACCCCCCCATGACCCCCTGTGCCCCCCCATATCCCCAGGTGACCCCCCAGGTGACCCCCCCCCCGGTGTCCCCAGGTGACCCCCCCAGGTGACCCCCCCCCTTGTCCCCCGTGTCCCCATGTGACACCCCATATGACCCCCCCCAGGTGACCCCCCATGACCCCCCTTGTCCCCCATGTCCCCAGGTGACCCCATGTGACCCCATGTGACCCCCCATGACCCCATGTGACCCCATGTCCCCAGATGACCCCAGGTGACCCCCCATGACCCCCTGTGACCCCCCCCATGTCCCCAGGTGACCCCAGGTGACCCCATGTGACCCCCCATGACCCCATGTGACCCCATGTCCCCAGGTGACCCCAGGTGACCCCCCATGACCCCATGTGACCCCCCCGTGTCCCCAGGTGCCCCCCTTGTCCCCAGGTGACCCCCCATGACCCCCTGTGACCCCATGTCCCCATGTGACCCCAGGTGACCCCCCATGACCCCTTGTGACCCCATGTCCCCATGTGACCCCCCCATGACCCCCTGTGACCCCCCCATGTCCCCAGGTGACCCCAGGTGACCCCATGTGACCCCCCATGACCCCATGTGACCCCATGTCCCCAGATGACCCCAGGTGACCCCCCATGACCCCCTGTGACCCCCCCCATGTCCCCAGGTGACCCCAGGTGACCCCATGTGACCCCCCATGACCCCATGTGACCCCATGTCCCCAGGTGACCCCAGGTGACCCCCCATGACCCCATGTGACCCCATGTCCCCAGGTGACCCCAGGTGACCCCATGTGACCCCCCATGACCCCATGTGACCCCATGTCCCCAGGTGACCCCAGATGACCCCCCATGACCCCATGTGACCCCCCCCGTGTCCCCAGGTGCCCCCCTTGTCCCCAGGTGAGCCCCCATGACCCCATGTGACCCCCCCCATGTCCCCATGTGACCCCATGTGACCCCCCATGACCCCCTGTGACCCCCCCGTGTCCCCAGGTGACCCCCCATGACCCCATGTGACCCCATGTCCCTAGGTGACCCCATGTCCCCAGGTGACCCCAGGTGACCCCCCATGACCCCATGTGACCCCCCATGACCCCATGTGACCCCATGTCCCCAGGTGACCCCAGGTGACCCCCCATGACCCCATGTGACCCCCCTGTGTCCCCAGGTGCCCCCCTTGTCCCCATGTGACCCCCCATGACCCCCTGTGACCCCATGTCCCCATGTGACCCCAGGTGACCCCCCATGACCCCCTGTGACCCCCCCGTGTCCCCAGGTGACCCCAGGTGACCCCCCATGACCCCATGTGACCCCATGTCCCCAGGTGACCCCAGGTGACCCCCCATGACCCCATGTGACCCCCCCGTGTCCCCAGGTGCCCCCCTTGTCCCCAGGTGACCCCCCATGACCCCCTGTGACCCCATGTCCCCAGGTGACCCCAGGTGACCCCATGTGACCCCCCATGACCACATGTGACCCCATGTCCCCAGGTGACCCCAGGTGACCCCCCATGACCCCATGTGACCCCCCCGTGTCCCCAGGTGCCCCCCTTGTCCCCAGGTGAGCCCCCATGACCCCATGTGACCCCCCCCATGTCCCCATGTGACCCCATGTGACCCCCCATGACCCCCTGTGACCCCCCCATGTCCCCAGGTGACCCCAGGTGACCCCATGTGACCCCCCATGACCCCATGTGACCCCATGTCCCCAGGTGACCCCAGGTGACCCCCCATGACCCCATGTGACCCCATGTCCCCAGGTGACCCCAGGTGACCCCCCATGACCCCCTGTGACCCCCCCGTGTCCCCAGGTGACCCCGGCGCTGGGGCTGGTGGCGCTGGCGCTGCTGGTGACGCTGGTGAGCGACCCCCCCCCGGGGGGGGCTGGAGCTGCCCCCCGCCGCGCCCCTCCCCCCACCCCCACAGACACGCTGGGCCAGCGACCTGCGCCGCCTGGCCACCAAGTGAGGGACACGGGGACACTGGGGACAATGGGGGCAATGGGGGCGATGGGGGCGATGGGGGCATTGGGGGCAATGGGGGCAATGGGGGCGATGGGGGCATTGGGGGCAATGGGGGTGATGGGGGCAATGGGGACAATGGGGACATTGGGGACATTGGGGACATTGGGGACATTGGGGGCAATGGGGGCAATGGAGACATTGGGGGCAATGGGGACATTGGGGGCAATGGGGACATTGGGGACATTGGGGGCAATGGGGACAATGGGGGCAATGGGGGGCGATGGGGACATTGGGGACAATGGGGGCAATGGGGGCGATGGGGGCAATGGGGGCAATGGGGACAATGGGGGACAATGGGGACAATGGGGGACAATGGGGGCAATGGGGGCAATGGGGGCGATGGGGACAATGGGGGCAATGGGGACATTGGGGACGATGGGGATAATGGGGGCAATGGGGACATTGGGGGCAATGGGGGCAATGGGGGCGATGGGGACAATGGGGGCAATGGGGACATTGGGGGCAATGGGGGCAATGGGGACATTGGGGGCAATGGGGGCAATGGGGGCGATGGGGGCAATGGGGGCAATGGGGGCAATGGGGACATTGGGGGCAATGGGGACAATGGGGACATTGGGGGCAATGGGGACAATGGGGGCAATGGGGGGCAATGGGAACAATGGGGGACAATGGGGGCAATGGGGGCAATGGGGGCAATGGGGGGCAATGGGGACAATGGGGGCAATGGGGGCAATGGGGATATTGGGGGCAATGGGGACATTGGGGACAATGGGGACAATGGGGGCAATGGGGGCGATGGGGGCAATGGGGACAATGGGGACAATGGGGGTGATGGGGGCAATGGGGACAATGGGGACAATGGGGGTGATGGGGACAATGGGGACAATGGGGACATTGGGGACATTGGGGGCAATGGAGACATTGGGGGCAATGGGGACATTGGGGGCAATGGGGGCAATGGGGGCAATGGGGACATTGGGGACAATGGGGATAATGGGGGCAATGGGGGCAATGGGGGCGATGGGGACAATGGGGGCAATGGGGGCAATGGGGACATTGGGGGCGATGGGGGCAATGGGGACAATGGGGGTAATGGGGGGCAATGGAACAATGGGGGACAATGGGGGCTATGGGGGCAATGGGGGTGATGGGGACAATGGGGACAATGGGGGCAATGGGGACATTGGGGACAATGGGGACAATGGGGGCAATGGGGACAATGGGGGCGATGGGGACATTGGGGGCAATGGGGGCGATGGGGGTGATGGGGGCAATGGGGGCATTGGGGGCAATGGGGACATTGGGGGCAATGGGGACAATGGGGGCAATGGGGACAATGGGGGCGATGGGGACATTGGGGGCAATGGGGGCGATGGGGGTGATGGGGGCAATGGGGGCAATGGGGACATTGGGGACAATGGGGATAATGGGGGCAATGGGGGCAATGGGGGCGATGGGGACAATGGGGGCAATGGGGGCAATGGGGACATTGGGGGCGATGGGGGCAATGGGGACAATGGGGGTAATGGGGGGCAATGGAACAATGGGGGACAATGGGGGCTATGGGGGCAATGGGGGTGATGGGGACAATGGGGACAATGGGGGCAATGGGGACATTGGGGACAATGGGGACAATGGGGGCAATGGGGACAATGGGGGCGATGGGGACATTGGGGGCAATGGGGGCGATGGGGGTGATGGGGGCAATGGGGGCATTGGGGGCAATGGGGGCATTGGGGGCAATGGGGACATTGGGGGCAATGGGGGCAATGGGGGTGATGGGGACAATGGGGACAATGGGGGCAATGGGGACATTGGGGGCAATGGGGACAATGGGGGCAATGGGGACAATGGGGGCGATGGGGACATTGGGGGCAATGGGGGCGATGGGGGTGATGGGGGCAATGGGGGCATTGGGGGCAATGGGGACATTGGGGGCAATGGGGGCGATGGGGACAATGGGGGCGATGGGGACAATGGGGACAATGGGGACAATGGGGGGCAATGGGGACAATGGGGGCAATGGGGACATTGGGGGCAATGGGGGGCGATGGGGACATTGGGGACAATGGGGATAATGGGGGCAATGGGGGCAATGGGGGCGATGGGGACAATGGGGGCAATGGGGACATTGGGGGCAATGGGGACAATGGGGACATTGGGGATAATGGGAGATATGGTGGCAATGGGGACATTGGGGGTGATGGGGACATTGGGGCATATGGGGTGATAAGAGGGGATTGGGGACATGGGGACAATGGGGACATGGGGGATATGAGGTAACATAGGGGGGCATGGGGACATTGGGGGATTTGGGGACATGGGGACATTGGGGGGCAATGGGGACATGGGGGGATATGGGGACATTGGGGTCAATGGGGATATTGGGGACATTAGGGGGATAAGGGGGGATTGGGGACACGGGGGATATGGGGACATGGGGGACATGGGGGATCTAGGGGGACAATGGGGACACTGGGGGGACATGGGGGGTCGTGTTGGGGGGATGTGTTGACCTGGTGTCCCTGGGGTTCAGCTGATGTTCCCAAGGGTGTCCCCACATTCCATGGGGTGTCATGGGGTGTCCCCAGGGGTGTCCCAGGGGTGTCCTGGGGTGTCATGGGGTGTCCCCAGGGGTGTCATGGGGTGTCCCCAGGGGTGTCCCCAGGGGTGTCATGGGGTGTCATGGGGTGTCCCCACATTCCATGGGGTGTCATGGGGTGTCCCCAGGGGTGTCCCAGGGCTGTCATGGGGTGTCATGGGGTGTCCCCAGGGGTGTCCCAGGGGTGTCATGGGGTGTCCCCAGGGGTGTCATGGGGTGTCCCAGGGGTGTCCCCAGGGGTGTCCCATGGGTGTGACGGGTGTCCCCAGGGGTCTCTCCAGGGGTGTCCCCAGGGGTGTCATGGGGTGTCATGGAGTGTCCCCAGGGGTGTCCCAGGGGTGTCCTGGGGTGTCCTGGGGTGTCATGGGGTGTCATGGGGTGTCCCCACATTCCATGGGGGTGTCATGGGGTGTCCCCAGGGGTGTCCCAGGGGTGTCCCCAGAGGTGTCCCCAGGGGTGTCCCCAGGGGTGTCCTGGGGTGTCATGGGGTGTCCCCACATTCCATGGGGGTGTCATGGGGTGTCCCCAGGGGTGTCCTGGGGTGTCATGGGGTGTCCCCAGGGGTGTCCCAGGGGTGTCCTGGGGTGTCATGGGGTGTCATGGGGTGTCCCCACATTCCATGGGGGTGTCATGGGGTGTCCCCAGGGGTGTCATGGGGTGTCATGGGGTGTCCCCAGGGGTGTCCCCAGGGGTGTGATGGGGTGTCCCCACATTCCATGGGGGTGTCCTGGGGTGTCCCCAGGGGTGTCATGGGGTGTCCCGGGGTGTCCCGTGGTGTGACGGGCGCCCCGTGTGCAGCCGCACGCTGGCGCTGTCGTCGCTGGGGTTCACGGCCGTGGCGTTCGTGACGGGGGCGCTGGCGCTCTGGGCCCCCGCGTTCCTGCAGCGCTGCCGCGTGGCCGCCGGGGACCTGCCCCCCTGCCACCAGGGGCCGCGCTGCCACGGCAACGAGAGGTGGCAATGGGGGCGGTGGGGACAATGGGGGGGATGGGGACAATGGGGGCGATGGGGGCAATGGGGGCAATGGGGACATTGGGGACAATGGGGGCGATGGGGGCAATGGGGGCAATGGGGACATTGGGGGCAATGGGGGCAATGGGGGCAATGGGGACATTGGGGGCAATGGGGACATTGGGGACATTGGGGGCAATGGGGGCAATGGGGACATTGGGGGCAATGGGGACATTGGGGGTAATGGGGACATTGAGGGCGGTGGGGACAATGGGGTCAATGGGGGTGATGGGGACAATGGGGGTGATGGGGACATTGGGGATAATGGGGACATAGGGGGCAATGGGGACAATGGGGTCAATGGGGGTGATGGGGACAATGGGGGTGATGGGGACATTGGGGGCAATGGGGACAATGGGGTCAATGGGGGTGATGGGGACAATGGGGGTAATGGGGACATTGGGGGCAATGGGGACAATGGGGTCAATGGGGGCGATGGGGGCAATGGGGGCAATGGGGACAATGGGGACAATGGGGACATTGGGGGCAATGGGGACATTGGGGGCAATGGGGACATTGGGGGCAATGGGGACATTGGGGGTGATGGGGGCAATGGGGACAATGGGGACATTGGGGGCAATGGGGACATTGGGGGCAATGGGGACATTGGGGGTGATGGGGGCAATGGGGACATTGGGGGCAATGGGGGTGATGGGGTCGATGGGGGCAATGGGGACAATGGGGGCGATGGGGCAATGGGGGTAATGGGGACATTGGGGGCAATGGGGACATTGGGGGCGATGGGGGTGATGGGGTCGATGGGGGCAATGGGGACATTGGGGGCAATGGGGACATTGGGGGCGATGGGGGTGATGGGGTCGATGGGGGCAATGGGGACATTGGGGACATTGGGGGCAATGGGGACATTGGGGGTAATGGGGACATTGGGGGCAATGGGGACATTGGGGACATTGGGGGCAATGGGGGCAATGGGGACATTGGGGGCAATGGGGACATTGGGGGCAATGGCAGTGATGGGGTCGATGGGGGCATTGGGGACATTGGGGGCAATGGGGACATTGGGGGCAATGGGGACATTGAGGGCGGTGGGGACAATGGGGTCAATGGGGGTGATGGGGACAATGGGGGTGATGGGGACATTGGGGATAATGGGGACATAGGGGGCAATGGGGACAATGGGGTCAATGGGGGTGATGGGGACAATGGGGGTGATGGGGACATTGGGGGCAATGGGGACAATGGGGTCAATGGGGGTGATGGGGACAATGGGGGTGATGGGGACATTGGAGGCAATGGGGACATTGGGGGCAATGGGGTCAATGGGGGCAATGGGGACATAGGGGGCAATGGGGACATTGGGGGCAATGGGGACATTGGGGACAATGGGGTCATGGGGACAATGGGATCAATGGGGGTAATGGGGACGATGGGGTCAATGGGGGCAATGGGGTCATGGGATCAATGGGGGTGATGGGGACATTGGGGGTGATGGGGACAGTGGGGACAATGGGGGCAATGGGGGCAATGGGGGTGATGGGGTCAATGAGGGCAATGGGGACATTGGGGACAATGGGGGCGGTGGGGGCAATGGGGGCAATGGGAGTGATGGAGACATTGGGGACAGTGGGATAAAGGGGATAATGGGATCAATGGGGGTGATGGGGACAATGGCGTTAATGGGGTTAATGGGATCAATGGGGTGATGGGGTAATGGGGACAATGGGATAATGGGGGTAATGGGATTAATGGGGGTGATGGGATCAATGGGGGCAATGGGGACAATGGGGACAATGGGAGCATTGGGGACAATGGGAGCATTGGGGACAATGGGGGCAATGGAGGCAATGGGGACAATGGGAACAATAGGGACAATGGGGACATTGGGGACAATGGGATCGATGGGGACAATGGGGGTGATGGGGACATTGGGGACAATGGGGGTGATGGGGACAATGGGATCAATGGGATCAATGGGGGTGATGGGTCAATGGGGGTGATGGGGTCATGGGGACAATGGGGGTGATGGAGACAGTGGGGACAATGGGGGCAATGGGGACAATGGGGGTGATGGGGGCAATGGGGACAATGGGATCAATGGGGACAATGGGGCTGATGGGGCAATGGGGATAATGGAGACAATGAGATCAATGGGGACAATGGGGGTGATGGGATCAATGGGGGTGATGGGGACAATGGGGGTGATGGGGCCATGGGGACAATGGGGGTGATGGGGCCATGGGGACAATGGGGGTGATGGGGTCAATGGGGGTGATGGAGTCATGGGATCAATGGGGGTGATGGGGTCAATGGGGGTGATGGGGCAACGGGGTCAATGGGGGTGATGGGGCAATGGGGGCAGTGGGGACAATGGGGTCAATGGGGGTCATGGGGTCAATGGCGGTGGTGGGGACAATGGGATCAATGGGGGTGATAGGGTCAATGGGGGTGATGGGGTAATGGGGGTAATGGGATCAATGGGGGTAATGGGATCAATGGGGGTGATGGGATCAATGGGGTTGATGGGGTAATGGGGTCATGGGATCAATGGGGGTGGTGGGGACAATGGGGGTGATGGGGTCAATGGGGGTGATGGGGTAATGGGGACAATGGGGTCAAGGGGGGTAATGGGGACAATGGGAGTGATGGGGACAATGGGGACAATGGGATCAATGGGGTGATGGGGTCAATGGCAATGATGGGGTAATGGGATCAATGGGATCAATGGGGGTGATGGGGTAATGGGGACAATGGGATCAATGGGGTCATGGGATCAATGGGGGTGATGGGGTAATGGGGACAATGGGATAAAGGGGATAATGGGATCAATGGGGGTGATGGGGTCAATGGGGGCGATGGGGTCAATGGGGGCGATGGGGTCAATGGGGGCAATGGGGGCGGTGGGGACAATGGGGGCAATGGGGACAATGGGGGTGATGGGGCAATGGGGCCATGGGGACAATGGGGGTGATGGGGTCAATGGGGGTGATGGGGACAGTGGGGACAATGGGATCAATGGGGACAATGGGATCAATGGGGTCATGGGATCAATGGGGGTGATGGGGTCATGGGATCAATGGGAGTCATGGGGTAATGGGATCAATGGGGACAATGGGATAATGGGGGGATGGGGTGATGGGATCAATGGGGGTGATGGGGACAATGAGGATCATGGGGTAATGGGATCAATGGGGACAATGGGGTTAATGGGATCAATGGGGCTGATGGGGACACTGGGGTTAATGGGGGTAATGGCGACAATGGAGTTAATGGGATCAATGGGGACAATGGGGTTGATGGGATCAATGGGGACAATGGGATAATGGGGATAATGGGGATCAATGGGGACAATGGGATAATGGGACAAAGGGGACAATGGGGACAATGGGTTAACGGGGATAATGAGATAATGGGGACAATGGGGATAATGGGTTAATGGGGATAATGGGACAATGGGGACAATGGGGTTAATGGGATCAATGGGGACAATGGGATCAATGGGACAATGGGGTTAATGGGTCAATGGGGACAATGGGACAATAGGATCAATGGGACAATGGGATCAATGGGACAATGGGGTCAATGGGACAATGGGATCAATGGGACAATGGGGTTAATGGGTCAATGGGGACAATGGGACAATGGGGTCAATGGGACAATGGGGTCAATGGGACAATGGGGTTAATGGGACACTGGGGACAATGGGTCAATGGGGACAATGGGACAATGGGATCAATGGGACAATGGGATCAATGGGACAATGGGGTCAATGGGACAATGGGATCAATGGGACAATGGGGTCAATGGGACAATGGGGTTAATGGGACACTGGGGACAATGGGACAATGGGGATAATGGGACAATGGGGACAATAGACCAATGGGATCAATGGGGACAATGGGGTTGATGGAATCAATGGGGACAATGGGATAATGGGGATCAATGGGGACAATGGGATAATGGGACAAAGGGGACAATGGGGACAATGGGTTAACGGGGATAATGAGATAATGGGGACAATGGGGTTAATGGGTCAATGGGGACAATGGGACAATGGGATCAATGGGACAATGGGGTTAATGGATCAATGGGGACAATGGGACAATGGGATCAATGGGACAATGGGGTTAATGGGGGTAATGGGGACAATGGAGTTAATGGGATCAATGGGGACAATGGGGTTGATGGGATCAATGGGGACAATGGGATAATGGGGATCAATGGGGATAATGGGGATCAATGGGGACAATGGGATAATGGGACAAAGGGGACAATGGGGACAATGGGTTAACGGGGATAATGAGATAATGGGGACAATGGGGATAATGGGTTAATGGGGATAATGGGACAATGGGGACAATGGGGTTAATGGGACAATGGGGTCAATGGGACAATGGGGTCAATGGGACAATGGGGTTAATGGGACACTGGGGACAATGGGACAATGGGGACAATGGGACAATGGGGATAATGGGACAATGGGGACAATAGACCAATGGGATCAATGGGGACAATGGGATCAATGGGACACTGGGGACAATGGGACAATGGGGATAATGGGACACTGGGGACAATAGACCAATGGGATCAATGGGGACAATGGGATCAATGGGGTGACCCCTGACCCCTATGACCCCCCCATCCCCCCCCATGACCTTTGCCCTGTGCCCCCAGCCTGCTGTTCGGGCTGCTGACGTGCGTGTCGGGGGTGCTGGGGGTGGGGCTGGGGGCGGGGCTGTCGCGTTGGCTCCGCCCCCTGACCCCCCGGGGGGACCCGCTGCTGTGCGGGGGAGGGGTGCTGGGGGCCGCCCCCTGCCTGCTGCTGGCGCTGCTGTGCGCCCGGCCCTGCCCCCCCGCCGCTTACGTGAGTGGGGGGGGCGGGGGGGGCATGGGGGGCATGGGGGGCATGGGGGTCATGGGGGTATTGGGGGTATTGGGGTTATGGGGGTCATGGGGGTGGGGGGGGTATTGGGGTTATGGGGGTCATGGGAGTGGGGGGGGTATTGGGGTTATGGGGATTATGGGGGTCATGGGGGTGGGGGGGGTATTGGGGTTATGGGGGTTATGGGGGTCATGGGGGTGGGGGGGGTATTGGGGTTATGGGGGGCATGGGGGTCATGGGGGTGGGGGGGGTATTGGGGTTATGGGGGTTATGGGGGTCATGGGGGTTATGGGGGTGGGGGGGGTATTGGGGTTATGGGGGTTATGGGGGTGGGGGGGGTATTGGGGTTATGGGGGTTATGGGGGTGGGGGGGGTATTGGGGTTATGGGGGTTATGGGGGTCATAGGGGTGGGGGGGGTATTGGGGTTATGGGGGGCATGGGGGTCATGGGGGTGAGGGGGGTATTGGGGTTATGGGGGGCATGGGGGTCATGGGGGTCATGGGGGTATTGGGGTTATGGGGGTTATGGGGGTCATGGGGGTGGGGGGGGTATTGGGGTTATGGGGGGCATGGGGGTCATGGGGGTGGGGGGGGTATTGGGGTTATGGGGGTTATGGGGGTCATGGGGGTGGGGGGGGTATTGGGGTTATGGGGGTTATGGGGGTGGGGGGGGTATTGGGGTTATGGGGGTTATGGGGGTCATGGGGGTCATGGGGGTATTGGGGTTATGGGGGTTATGGGGGTCATGGGGGTGGGGGGGGTATTGGGGTTATGGGGGTTATGGGGGTCATGGGGGTGGGGGGGGTATTGGGGTTATGGGGGTTATGGGGGTTATGGGGGTGGGGGGGGTATTGGGGTTATGGGGGTTATGGGGGTCATGGGGGTGGGGGGGGTATTGGGGTTATGGGGGTTATGGGGGTCATGGGGGTCATGGGGGTATTGGGGTTATGGGGGTTATGGGGGTCATGGGGGTTATGGGGGTGGGGGGGGTATTGGGGTTATGGGGGTCATGGGGGTGGGGGGGGTATTGGGGTTATGGGGATTATGGGGGTCATGGGGGTGGGGGGGTATTGGGGTTATGGGGGTCATGGGGGTGGGGGGGGTATTGGGGTTATGGGGGGCATGGGGGTCATGGGGGTGGGGGGGGTATTGGGGTTATGGGGGTTATGGGGGTTATGGGGGTCATGGGGGTGGGGGGGGTATTGGGGTTATGGGGGTCATGGGGGTGGGGGGGGTATTGGGGTTATGGGGGTCATGGGGGTGGGGGGGGTGTTGGGGTTATGGGGGTTATGGGGGTCATGGGGGTGGGGGGGGTATTGGGGTTATGGGGGGCATGGGGGTCATGGGGGTGGGGGGAGTATTGGGGTTATGGGGATTATGGGGGTCATGGGGGTATTGGGGTTATGGGGGCATGGGGGTCATGGGGGTGGGGGGGGTATTGGGGTTATGGGGGTTATGGGGGTCATGGGGGTGGGGGGGGTATTGGGGTTATGGGGGGCATGGGGGTCATGGGGGTGGGGGGGGTATTGGGGTTATGGGGGGCATGGGGGTCATGGGGGTGGGGGGGATATTGGGGTTATGGGGATTATGGGGGTCATGGGGGTGGGGGGGGTATTGGGGTTATGGGGGTTATGGGGGTCATGGGGGTATTGGGGGTATGGGGGTTATGGGGGTCATGGGGGTGGGGGGGGTATTGGGGTTATGGGGGTTATGGGGGTCATGGGGGTTATGGGGGTGGGGGGGGTATTGGGGTTATGGGGGTTATGGGGGTGGGGGGGGTATTGGGGTTATGGGGGTTATGGGGGTCATGGGGGTGGGGGGGGTATTGGGGTTATGGGGATTATGGGGGTCATGGGGGTGGGGGGGGGTATTGGGGTTATGGGGGTTATGGGGGTCATGGGGGTTATGGGGGTGGGGGGGGTATTGGGGTTATGGGGGTTATGGGGGTGGGGGGGGTATTGGGGTTATGGGGGTTATGGGGGTCATGGGGGTGGGGGGGATATTGGGGTTATGGGGGTCATAGGGGTGGGGGGGGTATTGGGGTTATGGGGGTCATGGGGGTCATGGGGGTGAGGGGGGTATTGGGGTTATGGGGGTTATGGGGGTTATGGGGGTGGGGGGGGTATTGGGGTTATGGGGGGCATGGGGGTCATGGGGGTGGGGGGGGTATTGGGGTTATGGGGATTATGGGGGTCATGGGGGTCATGGGGGTATTGGGGTTATGGGGGTTATGGGGGTCATGGGGGTCATGGGGGTATTGGGGTTATGGGGGTCATAGGGGTGGGGGGGGTATTGGGGTTATGGGGGTTATGGGGGTCATGGGGGTGGGGGGGGTATTGGGGTTATGGGGGTTATGGGGGTCATGGGGGTGGGGGGGGTATTGGGGTTATGGGGGTTATGGGGGGCATGGGGGTGGGGGGGGTATTGGGGTTATGGGGGGCATGGGGGTGGGGGGGGTATTGGGGTTATGGGGGTTATGGGGGTCATGGGGGTGGGGGGGGTATTGGGGTTATGGGGGTTATGGGGGGCATGGGGGTGGGGGGGGTATTGGGGTTATGGGGGTTATGTGGGTCATGGGGGTGGGGGGGGTATTGGGGTTATGGGGGTCATGGGGGTGGGGGGGGCATGGGGGGCATGGGGGGCATGGGGGTCATGGGGGTGGGGGGGGTATTGGGGTTATGGGGGTTATGGGGGTGGGGGGGGTATTGGGGTTATGGGGGGCATGGGGGTCATGGGGGTGGGGGGGGTGTTGGGGTTATGGGGGTCATGGGGGGTTATAGAGTGGGGGGGTCATGGGGGTCATGGGGGTGGGGGGGTTGTTGGGGTCATGGGGGTTATGGGAATATGGGGGGTTATGGGTGTTATGGGGTTATAGGGGGTTATGGGGGTATTGGGGTTATGGGGGTGGGGGGGTATTGGGGGTGTTGGGGTTATGGGACTATAGGGGGTTATGGGGATATGGGGGGTCATGGGGGTATTGGGGTTTATGGGGGTCATGGGGGTTATGGGTGTATTGGGGTTATAGGGGGTCATTGGGGGTCATAAGGTTATAGGGGTATTGGGGTTATGGGGGTTATGGGGGTGGGGGGGGTATTGGGGGTCTATGGGGTTATGGGGGTCATGGGGGTTATGGGGGATATGGGGGTGGGGGGGTCATGGGGGTGGGGGGGTATTGGGGTTATTGGGGTTATAAGGGATTATGGGGGTTATGGGGTTATGGGGTGTCATTGGGGGTCATAAGGTTATAGGGGGTTATGGGGGTATTGGGGATATGGGGGGTTATGGGGGTTTTGGGGGTATGGGGGGTATTGGGGTTATGGAGGTGGAGGGGTTATGGGGGTCATGGGGGTGGGGGGGGTGTTGGGGTTATGGGGCTATAGGGGATTATGGGGGTTGTGGGGTTATAGGGGGTTATGGGGCTATAGGGGATTATGGGGGTTGTGGGGTTATAGGGGGTTATGGGGCTATAGGGGATTATGGGGGTTGTGGGGTTATAGGGGGTTATGGGGCTATAGGGGATTATGGGGGTTGTGGGGTTATAGGGGGTTATGGGGCTATAGGGGATTATGGGGGTTGTGGGGTTATAGGGGGTTATGGGGCTATAGGGGATTATGGGGGTTGTGGGGTTATAGGGGGTTATGGGGCTATAGGGGATTATGGGGGTTGTGGGGTTATAGGGGGTTATGGGGCTATAGGGGATTATGGGGGTTGTGGGGTTATAGGGGGTTATGGGGCTATAGGGGATTATGGGGGTTGTGGGGTTATAGGGGGTTATGGGGCTATAGGGGATTATGGGGGTTGTGGGGTTATAGGGGGTTATGGGGCTATAGGGGATTATGGGGGTTGTGGGGTTATAGGGGGTTATGGGGCTATAGGGGATTATGGGGGTTGTGGGGTTATAGGGGGTTATGGGGCTATAGGGGATTATGGGGGTTGTGGGGTTATAGGGGGTTATGGGGCTATAGGGGATTATGGGGGTTGTGGGGTTATAGGGGGTTCTGGGGCTATAGGGGATTATGGGGGTTGTGGGGTTATAGGGGGTTATGGGGCTATAGGGGATTATGGGGGTTGTGGGGTTATAGGGGGTTATGGGGCTATAGGGGATTATGGGGGTTGTGGGGTTATAGGGGGTTATGGGGCTATAGGGGATTATGGGGGTTGTGGGGTTATAGGGGGTTCTGGGGCTATAGGGGATTATGGGGGTTGTGGGGTTATAGGGGGTTATGGGGCTATAGGGGATTATGGGGGTTGTGGGGTTATAGGGGGTTATGGGGATATGGGGGGTTATGGGAGTGGGGGGGGGTACTGGGGTCTATGGGGTTATGGGGCTATAGGGGGTTATAGGGGGTTCTGGGGTCATTGGAGGTCACGGGCTATAGGGGACAATGGGGGACGATGGCGTCACCGGGGTCACGATGCCACCTTGACCCCTGTGACCCCGTGTGACCCCCATGACCCCATGTGACCCCATGTGACCCTGTGACCCCATGTGACTCTGTGTGACCCCATGTGACCCCATGACCCCATGTGACCCCATGTGACCCTGTGACCCCGTGTGACCCCAAGTGACCCCGTGACCCCATCTGACCCCGGTGACCCCGTGTGACCCCGTGTGACCCCCGTGCCCCCCAGGTTTTCATCTTCGTGGGGGAGACGCTGCTGTCGCTGAACTGGGCGCTGGTGGCCGATATCCTGCTGGTGGGACATGGGGACATTGGGGACAATGGGGACATTGGGGGCGATGGGGGCAATGGGGGCAATGGGGGTAATGGGGACATTGGGGGCGATGGGGGCAATGGGGGCAATGGGGACATTGGGGACAATGGGGACATTGGGGGCGATGGGGGCAATGGGGACATTGGGGACATTGGGGGCAATGGGGGCAATGGGGACATTGGGGGCAATGGGGGCAATGGGGACATTGGGGGCGATGGGGGCAATGGGGACATTGGGGACATTGGGGGCGATGGGGACATTGGGGGGGATGGGGGCATTGGGGACATTGGGGGCAATGGGGACATTGGGGGCGATGGGGGCAATGGGGACATTGGGGACATTGGGGGCGATGGGGACATTGGGGGGGATGGGGGCATTGGGGACATTGGGGGCAATGGGGGCATTGGGGGCGATGGGGGCATTGGGGACATTGGGGGCGATGGGGGCAATGGGGACATTGGGGGCAATGGGGACATTGGGGACATTGGGGGCAATGGGGCCATTGGGGGCAATGGGGACATTGGGGGCAATGGGGACAATGGGGGCAATGGGGACATTGGGGGCAATGGGGACATTAGGAACAATGGGGACATTGGGGGCAATGGGGACAATGGGGGCAATGGGGACATTGGGGGCAATGGGGACATTGGGGGCAATGGGGGTGATGGGGACAATGGGGACAATGGGGACAATGGGGACATTGGGGGCAATGGGGACATTGGGGGCAATGGGGGCAATGGGGACATTGGGGGCAATGGGGACATTGGGGACAATGGGGGCAATGGGGACAATGGGGACTTGGGGACATTGGGGGGACATGGGGGATATGGGGGCATTGGGGGCACTTGGGGGACACTGTGGGGTAATGGGGACACTGTGGAGACACTTGGGGGACATTGGGGGACATTTGGGACCCTGGGGGACATTGGGGACCCTGGGGGCAATGGGGACACTGGGGGGTAATGGGGACCCTGTGGGGACACTGGGGGGTAATGAGGCAATGGGGGGCAATGGGGACATTGGGGGGACTCTGGGGGCCATTGGGGACACTGGGGGGACACTGGGGGGTAATGAGGCAATGGGGGGCAATGGGGACATTGGGGGGACTCTGGGGGCCATTGGGGACACTGGGGGGACACTGGGGGGTAATGAGGCAATGGGGGGCAATGGGGACATTGGGGGGACTCTGGGGGCCATTGGGGACACTGGGGGGACACTGGGGGGTAATGAGGCAATGGGGGGCAATGGGGACATTGGGGGGACTCTGGGGGCCATTGGGGACACTGGGGGGACACGGGGGGGTAATGGGGGCACTTGGGGGGTAATGAGGCCACTAGGGGCAATGTGGGGTATTGGGGACACTGGGGGGTAATGGGGACCCTGTGAGGACACTGGGTGACCCCTGGTGACCTCATGACCCCTGGTGACCCTCGTGACCCCATGACACCCGGTGACCCCGTGTCCCCTGGTGACCCCTGATGACCCTGGTTACCCCTGGTGACCCCTGGTGACCCCATGACCCCCGGTGACCCCCTGACCCTCGGTGACCCCTGGTGACCCCTGGTGACCCCATGACCCCTGGTGACCCCATGACCCCCAGTGACCCCCTGACCCTCGGTGACCCCCGTGACCCCTGGTGACCCCGGTGACCCCATGACCCCTGGTGACCCCATGACCCCCGCTGACCCTGGTGACCCCATGACCCCCAGTGACCCCGGTGACCTGGTGACCCCTAGTGACTCCGTGACCCCCGGTGACCCTGTGACCCCCAGTGACCCCCGCACCCCTTATGACCCCGGTGACCCCATGACCCCTGGTGACCCCATGACCCCCGGTGACCCTGGCGATCCCGGTGACCCCATGACCCTGGTGACCCCCGGTGACCCCGTGACCCCCGGTGACCCCATGCCCCCTGATGAGCCCATGACCCTGGTGACCCCATGACCCCTGGTGACCCCTGGTGACCCCGTGGCCCCCGGTGACCCCATGCCCCCTGATGACCCCATGACCCCCGGTGACCCCGTGACCCCTGATGACCCCGTGACCCCTGATGACCCCGTGACCCCTGGTGACCCCTGACCCCATGACCTGTGTGGGCAGACGGTGGTGCCCCCGTGTCGCCGCTCGACGGCGTCGGCGCTGCAGGTGGGGGTGGCGCATCTGCTGGGGGACGCGGGCAGCCCCTACCTGCTGGGACTGGTACGGACTGGTTTGGACTGGGGGGCAATGGGGGCGATGGGGACATTGGGGACAATGGGGGCAATGGGGACATTGGGGGCAATGGGGGCAATGGGGGCAATGGGGACATTGGGGGCATTGGGGGCAATGGGGACATTGGGGGCAATGGGGGCAATGGGGACATTGGGGGTAATGGGGGCAATGGGGGCAATGGGGACAATGGGGACATTGGGGACAATGGGGGCAATGGGGGACATTGGGGGCATTGGGGGTAATGGGGGCGATGGGGACATTGGGGGCAATGGGGTCAATGGGGACATTGGGGGCAATGGGGGACATTGGGGACATTGGGGGCAATGGGAGTGAGGGGGACATTGGGGGCAATGGGGACAATGGGGACATTGGGGGCAATGGGGACATTGGGGGCAATGGGGACATTGGGGTCAATGGGGACATTGGGGGCAATGGGGGCAGTGGGGACAATGGGGGCAATGGGGGCAATGGGGACGATGGGGACAATGGGGACATTGGGGGCATTGGGGGCAATGGGGGCAATGGGGACATTGGGGGCAATGGGGGCAATGGGGACATTGGGGGCATTGGGGGTAATGGGGGCAATGGGGACATTGGGGGCAATGGGGACAATGGGGATAATGGGGGCAATGGGGGCAATGGGGGCAATGGGGGCAATGGGGACATTGGGGGCAATGGGGGCAATGGGGACATTGGGGGCAATGGGGACAATGGGGGCATTGGGGACAATGGGGACATTGGGGACAATGGGGATAATGGGGGCAATGGGGGCAATGGGGGCGATGGGGACAATGGGGGCATTGGGGGCAATGGGGACAATGGGGACATTGGGGACATTGGGGAGTCACTGGGAACCAAACTGGGGGGGCACTGGGATGAACTGGGGGGGCATTGGGAAGGACTGGAGGGGAACTGGGAGTCACTGGGATGAACTGGGGGGTCACTGTGATAAACTGGGGGTCACTGGGATAAACTGGAAGTCACTGGGATGAACTGGGGGGCACTGGGATGAACTGGGGGTCACTAGGATGAACTGGGGGGGCACTGGGATGAACTGGGAGTCACTGGGATGAACTGGGAACCAAACTGGGAGTCACTGGGATGAACTGGGGGGCACTGGGAGTCACTGGGAACCAAACTGGGGGCACTGGGTTAAACTGGGGGGGCACTGGGATGAACTGGGAGTCACTGGGCGGGCACTGGGATGAACTGGGGGGCACTGGGAGTCACTGGGAACCAAACTGGGGGGCACTGGGATGAACTGGGGAGTCACTGGGATCAACTGGGGGGTCACTGGGATGAACTGGAGGGGTCACTGGGATAAACTGGGGAGTCACTGGGATGAACTGGGAGTCACTGGGAGGGACTGGGGGGGAACTGGGATGAACTGGGAACCAAACTGGGGGGCACTGGGATGAACTGGGAGGGATTGGGAGGGACTGGGGGGCACTGGGGAGTCACTGGGATGAACTGGGATGGACTGGGGGGGCACTGGGAGTCACTGGGATGAACTGAGAACCAAACTGGGGGGTCACTGGGATGAACTGGGATGGACTGGGATAAATTGGAGGGGCATTGGGAAGGACTGGAGGGGAACTGGGAGTCCCTGGGATGAACTGGGGGGGCACTGGGATGAACTGGGAGTCACTGGGATGAACTGGGGGGGCACTGGGATAAACTGGGAGTCCCTGGGATGAACTGGGGGGGCACTGGGATAAACTGGGAGTCACTGGGATGAACTGGGATGAACTGGGAACCAAACTGGGGGGCGCTGGGATGAACTGGGAGTCACTGGGATGAACTGGGATGGACAGGGGGGGAACTGGGATGAACTGGGAACCAAACTGGGGGTCACTGGGATGGACTGGGAGTCACTGGGATGAACTGGGGGGTCACTGGGATGGACTGGGGGGGTCACTGGGAGTCACTGGGATGGACTGGGATGAACTGGGGGGTCACTGGGATGGACTGGGGGTCACTGGGATGGACTGGGAGTCACTGGGATGAACTAGGGGGTCACTGGGATGAACTGGGATAAACTGGGAGTCACTGGGATGAACTGGGATGAACTGGGGGGAACTGGGATGAACTGGGAGTCACTGGGATGAACTGGGGGGTCACTGGGATGAACTGGGATAAACTGGGAGTCACTGGGATGAACTGGGATGAACTGGGGGGAACTGGGATGAACTGGGGGGTCACTGGGATGAACTGGGGAGTCACTGGGATAAACTGGGGGGTCACTGGGATGGACTGGGGAGTCACTGGGATGAACTGGAAGGGACTGGGGGGGAACTGGGATGAACTGGGAGTCACTGGGGGGCACTGGGATGAACTGGGGGGGCACTGGGATGGACTGGGAACCAAACTGGGGGGCACTGGGATGAACTGGGAGGGACTGGGGGGCACTGGGGAGTCACTGGGATGAACTGGGATGGACTGGGGGGGCACTGGGGAGTCACTGGGATGAACTGAGAACCAAACTGGGGGGGCACTGGGATGAACTGGGGGTCACTGGGATGAACTGGGGGGACACTGGGATGAACTGGGAGTCACTGGGATGAACTGGGGGGACACTGGGATGAACTGGGAGTCACTGGGATGAACTGGGGGGACACTGGGATGAACTGGGAGTCACTGGGGGGCACTGGGATGAACTGGGGGGGCACTGGGATGAACTGGGAACCAAACTGGGGGGCACTGGGATGAACTGGGAGGGACTGGGATGAACTGGGGGGGCACTGTGATGAACTGGGAGTCACTGGGTGGGACTGGGGGGCACTGGAAGTCACTGGGATGAACTGGGAGTCCCTGGGGGGGTCACTGGGATGAACTGGGAGTCACTGGGGGGGTCACTGGGATGCACTGGGATGAACTGGGAGTCCCTGGGGGGGTCACTGGGATGAACTGGGAGTCACTGGGATGAACTGGAGGGTCACTGGGATGAACTGGGATGAACTGGGAGTCACTGGGATGAACTGGGGGGTCACTGGGATGAACTGGGAGTCACTGGTATGAACTGGGAGTCCCTGGGGGGGTCACTGGGATGAACTGGGAGTCCCTGGGATGAACTGGGAGTCCCTGGGGGGGTCACTGGGATGAACTGGGATGAACTGGGAGTCACTGGGGGGTCACTGGGATGAGCTGGGAGTCACTGGGATGAACTGGGGGGTCACTGGGATGAACTGGGAGTCCCTGGGATGAACTGGGAGTCCCTGGGGGGGTCACTGGGA
This sequence comes from Nesoenas mayeri, assembly GCF_963082525.1. Classification (NCBI taxonomy): domain Eukaryota; kingdom Metazoa; phylum Chordata; class Aves; order Columbiformes; family Columbidae; genus Nesoenas; species Nesoenas mayeri. The sequence continues at coordinate 479,548 of NC_137570.1, read as the reverse complement.
TGAACTGGGATGAACTGGGATGGACTGGGGGGGCACTGGGATGAACTGGGAGTCACTGGGATGAACTGGGGGGTCACTGGGATGGACTGGGGAGTCACTGGGATGAACTGGAAGGGACTAGGGGGGAACTGGGATGAACTGGGAGTCACTGGGGGGCACTGGGATGAACTGGGGGGGCACTGGGATGGACTGGGAACCAAACTGGGGGGCACTGGGATGAACTGGGAGGGACTGGGATGAACTGGGGGGGCACTGTGATGAACTGGGAGTCACTGGGAGGGACTGGGGGGCACTGGAAGTCACTGGGATGAACTGGGAGTCCCTGGGGGGGTCACTGGGATGAACTGGGATGAACTGGGAGTCACTGGGATGAACTGGGAGTCACTGGGATGAACTGGGATGAACTGGGGGGTCACTGGGATGAACTGGGAGTCACTGGGATGAACTGGGATGAACTGGGAGTCACTGGGATGAACTGGGGGGTCACTGGGATGGACTGGGGAGTCACTGGGATGAACTGGAAGGGACTGGGGGGTCACTGGGATGAACTGGAAGTCACTGGGATGAACTGGGAGTCCCTGGGGGGGTCACTGGGATGAACTGGGAGTCCCTGGGATGAACTGGGGGGTCACTGGGATGAACTGGGGGGGGGCACTAGGACCCAGGGGCCGGCGCTGGGGCGCCGCGATTGGCCGGCTCTGCGATTGGCTGTGGCGGCCGTGACCCCGCCCCTGTCTCCGCCCCCCCCGCAGCTGAGCGACGCGCTGCGCGGCCCCGCCCCCTCGTGGCAGCGCTCTGCGCAGGCGCTGGGCCGCGCGCTGCTGCTCTGCCCCTTCGTGGCGGCGCTGGGGGGCGGGGCTTTCCTGGGCTCCGCCCTCTCGCTGCCGCGGGACCGCGCCAGGGCGCTGCGGGAGGCGCGAGGTGAGCGCGGGCACGTGACCACCCCCCCACCGTGACCCCGTGACCCCGGTGACCTCATTGACCCATTGACCCATTGATCCATTGACCCATTGATCATATTGACCGCATTGACCCATTGACCACATTGACCCATTGACCCCCATTGATCTATTGACCCATTGACCCCATTGACCCATTGACCTCATTGACCCATTGACCCATTGACCCATTGACCCATTGATCCATTGACCCATTGATCATATTGACCCCATTGATCATATTGACCACATTGACCCATTGACCTCCATTGATCTATTGACCCATTGACCCCATTGACCCATTGACCCATTGACCCCATTGACCCCATTGATCATATTGACCCCATTGATCATACTGACCCCATTGACCCATTGACCCCCATTGATCTATTGACCCATTGACCCCATTGACCCATTGACCCCATTGACCCATTGATCCATTGACCCATTGACCCATTGATCATATTGACCCCATTGATCATATTGACCCCATTGATCATATTGACCACATTGACCCATTGACCCCCATTGATCTATTGACCCATTGACCCCATCGACACATTGACCCCATTGACCCCATTGATCCATTGATCATATTGACCCCATTGATCATATTGGCCCCATTGACCAATTGACCCCATTGACCCATTGATCCCATTGACCCCATTGACCCCATTGACCCATTGACCCATTGATCATATTGACCCCATTGATCATATTGACCCCATTGACCCATTGACCCCCATTGATCTATTGACCCATTGACCCCATTGACCCCATTGACCCCATTGATCCATTGATCATATTGACCCCATTGATCATATTGACCCCATTGACCCATTGACCCCCATTGATCTATTGATCATATTGACCCCATTGACCCATTGACCTCATTGACCCATTGATCCATTGATCCATTGACCCATTGATCATATTGACCCCATTGATCATATTGACCGCATTGACCCATTGACCCCCATTGATCTATTGACCCATTGACCCCATTGACCCATTGACCTCATTGACCCATTGACCCATTGACCCATTGACCCATTGACCCCATTGATCCATTGATCATATTGACCCCATTGATCATATTGGCCCCATTGACCAATTGACCCCATTGACCCATTGATCCCATTGACCCATTGATCCATTGACCCATTGACCCATTGATCATATTGACCCCATTGATCATATTGACCCCATTGATCATATTGACCCCATTGACCAATTGATCCCATTGACCCATTGATCCCATTGACCCCATTGACCCCATTGACCCATTGACCCATTGATCATATTGACCCCATTGATCATATTGGCCCCATTGACCAATTGACCCCATTGACCCATTGACCCCCATTGATCTATTGACCCATTGACCCCATTGACCCATTGACCCATTGACCCATTGACCCATTGACCTATTGATCCATTGACCCTATTGACCCCATTGATTCATTGACCCTCATTGATCCATTGACCCATTGACCCATTGATCATATTGACCCCATTGATCATATTGGCCCCATTGACCAATTGACCCCATTGACCCATTGACCCCCATTGATCTATTGACCCATTGACCCCATTGACCCATTGACCCATTGACCCATTGACCCATTGACCTATTGATCCGTTGACCCTATTGACCCCATTGATTCATTGACCCCATTGATCCATTGACCCATTGATCATATTGACCCCATTGATCATACTGACCCCATTGACCCATTGACCCATTGACCCCCATTGATCTATTGACCCATTGACCCCATTGACACATTGACCCCATTGACCCCATTGATCCATTGATCATATTGACCCCATTGATCATATTGACCCCATTGACCCATTGACCCCATTGACCCATTGATCCCATTGACCCCATTGACCCCATTGACCCATTGACCCATTGATCATATTGACCCCATTGATCATATTGGCCCCATTGACCAATTGACCCCATTGACCCATTGACCCCCATTGATCTATTGACCCATTGACCCCATTGACCCATTGACCCCATTGATCCATTGACCCCATTGACCTATTGATCCATTGACCCCATTGACCCCATTGATTCATTGACCCCATTGATCCATTGATCCATTGACCCATTGACCCATTGATCATATTGACCCCATTGATCATATTGGCCCCATTGACCAATTGACCCCATTGACCCATTGACCCCCATTGATCTATTGACCCATTGACCCCATTGACCCATTGACCCATTGACCCATTGACCTATTGATCCATTGACCCTATTGACCCCATTGATTCATTGACCCCATTGATCCATTGACCCATTGACCCATTGATCATATTGACCCCATTGATCATATTGGCCCCATTGACCAATTGACCCCATTGACCCATTGACCCCCATTGATCTATTGACCCATTGACCCCATTGACCCATTGACCCATTGACCCATTGACCCATTGACCTATTGATCCATTGACCCTATTGACCCCATTGATTCATTGACCCCATTGATCCATTGACCCATTGACCTATTGATCATATTGACCCCATTGATCATACTGACCCCATTGACCCATTGACCCATTGACCCCCATTGATCTATTGACCCATTGACCCCATTGACACATTGACCCCATTGACCCCATTGATCCATTGATCATATTGACCCCATTGATCATATTGGCCCCATTGACCAATTGACCCCATTGACCCATTGATCCCATTGACCCCATTGACCCCATTGACCCATTGACCCATTGATCATATTGACCCCATTGATCATATTGACCCCATTGACCAATTGACCCCATTGACCCATTGACCCCCATTGATCTATTGACCCATTGACCCCATTGACCCATTGACCCATTGACCCATTGACCTATTGATCCATTGACCCTATTGACCCCATTGATTCATTGACCCCATTGATCCATTGACCCATTGACCCATTGATCATATTGACCCCATTGATCATATTGGCCCCATTGACCAATTGACCCCATTGACCCCCATTGATCTATTGACCCATTGACCCCATTGACCCATTGACCCATTGACCTCATTGACCCCATTGACCCATTGATCCCATTGACCCCATTGACCCCATTGACCCATTGACCCATTGATCATATTGACCCCATTGATCATATTGACCCCATTGACCAATTGACCCCATTGACCCATTGACCCCATTGACCTATTGATCCATTGACCCCATTGACCCCATTGATTCATTGACCCCATTGACCCATTGACCACATTGATCCATTGATCATATTGACTCCATTGATCATATTGACCCCATTGACCCCATTGACCCATTGATCATATTGACCCATTGACCCCCATTGATCCCATTGACCCCATTGACCCCATAGATCCATTGACCCATTGACCCATTGATCCATTGATCCATTGACCCATTGACCCATTGACCCATTGACCCATTGATCCATTAATCCATTGACCCATTGATCCATTGACCCCATTGACCTATTGATCCATTGACCCCATTGACCCCATTGATTCATTGACCCCATTGACCCATTGACCACATTGATCCATTGATCATATTGACCCCATTGATCATATTGACCCCATTGACCCCATTGACCCATTGATCATATTGACCCATTGACCCCCATTGATCCCATTGACCCCATTGACCCCATAGATCCATTGACCCATTGACCCATTGACCCATTGATCCATTGATCCATTGACCCATTGACCCATTGACCCCATTGACGTATTGATCCATTGACCCCATTGACCCCATTGATTCATTGACCCATTGATCCATTGATCCCATTGATCCATTGACCCTATTGATCCATTGAACCCATTAATCCATTGACCCATTGACCCATTGATCATATTGACCCCATTGACCCCATTGACCTATTGACCCATTGACCCATTGACCCCATTGACCCATTGACCCCATTGACACATTGACCCATTGACCCCATTGACCTATTGATCCCATTGATCCATTGACCCCCATTGATCTATTGACCCATTGACCCCATTGACTCATTGACCCCATTGACCCCATTGACCCATTGACCCATTGATCATATTGACCCCATTGACCCCATTGACCTATTGACCCATTGACCCATTGACCCCATTGACCCATTGACCCATTGACACATTGACCCATTGACCCCATTGACCTATTGATCCCATTGATCCATTGACCCCCATTGATCTATTGACCCATTGACCCCATTGACTCATTGACCCCATTGATCCATTGACCCATTGACCCATTGATCATATTGACCCCATTGATCATATTGACCCCATTGACCTATTGACCACATTGACCCATTGACCCAAATGTTCCCATTGATACATTGACCCCATTGACCCCATTGATCCTATTGACCCCATTGACACATTGACCCATTGACCCCATTGACCCATTGACCCATTGATCATATTGACCCCATTGATCATATTGACCCCATTGACCTATTGATCCCATTGACCCATTGACCCCATTGACACATTGATCACATTGACCCCATTGACCCCATTGACCCATAGATGCATTGACCCATTGACCCCATTGACCCTATTGACCCATCGACCCCATTGATCCATTGATTCATTGATCCATTGACCCATTGACCCATTGATCCCATTGACCTATTGATCATATTGACCCATTGACCCATTGATCATATTGACCCCATTGACCTATTGACCCATTGACCCCCATTGATCCATTGACCCCATTGCCCCCATTGACTCAATTGATTCATTGACCCCATTGACCCATTGGCCCATTGACCCCAATGTCCCAATTGACCCATTGACCCCATTGACCCATTGATCCTATTGACCCCATTGATCATATTGACCCCATTGACCTATTGACCCATTGACCCCCATTGATCCATTGACCCCATTGCCCCCATTGACTCAATTGATTCATTGACCCCATTGACCCATTGGCCCATTGACCCCAATGTCCCAATTGACCCATTGACCCCATTGACCCATTGATCCTATTGACCCCATTGATCGTATTGACCCCATTGACCTATTGATCCTATTGACCCCATTGATTCATTGACCCATTGACCCCATTGATCCATTGACCCATTGACACATTGACCCCATTGATTCATTGACCCCATTGACCTATTGATCCCATTGACCCCATTGACCCATTGATCATATTGACCCCATTGACCCTATTGCTCCATTGACTCATTGGCCCCATTGATCCATTGATCCATTGACCCCATTGACCCCATTGATTCATTGACCCCATTGACCTATTGATGCCATTGACCCCATTGACCTATTGATCATATTGACCCCATTGACCCTATTGCTCCATTGACTCATTGGCCCCATTGATCCATTGATCCATTGACCCCATTGACCCCATTGACCCATTGATCCCATTGACCTATTGACCCATTGACCCCCATTGATCATATTGACCCCATTGACCCCATTGACCCATTGACCCATTGACTCTATTGATCCATTGACCCCATTGACCTATTGACCCCATTGATCATATTGACCCCATTGACCAATTGACCCCATTGACCCCATTGACACATTGACCCATTGACCCCATTGATCCCACTGACCCCCATTACCCCATTGACCCCATTGACCCCCATTGACCAATTGATCCCCATAGACCCCATTGTCCCCATTGACCCCACTGTCCCCATTGCCCCCATTGACCCCATTGACCCATTGACCCCAATGTCCCCATCGCCCCCATTACCCCCATTGATTAATTACCCCCATTGATTAATTACCCCTTTAATTACCCCCCCAGGCCTCCCCCCCGACGACCCCGACGCCGACCCCGACGACCTGGTCGTGCCCCACGGCGGCCGCCCCACCAAGGTGCCCGTGGCCCACGTGCTGGCCTGACCCACAAGTGACGCCGCCCCACAAGTGCCCCCCCCAACAACAACCCCCCCATAATAAAACCCCCTTCGCCCCCCAATCCCGTCTCCGGCTGCTCTGTCTCCTCCCCCTCCCCCGCCCCACACGTTTCCTGCCCCACACGTTTCCTGCCCCACACGTTTCCTGCCCCACGGCGCCCGCAGCTTCCTGGGGGTGGGGGAGGGGGAGGGGGAGGGGGGGGGTGTCCCCTCCCCCCACGTGCGCTCGGGGACCCGGAGGTGACGGCGCCGGGAGAAGGTACCGGGGGATGGGGGGGGATGTGGGGCCCGGACGCCTGGGTCCCTCCCGGACGCCTGGGTCCCTCCTTCAGATGGTATTTGCGGGGGGAGATGTGGGGCCCGGATGCCTGGGTCCCTTTCTTAGGTGGTATTTGGGGGGATGGAGATGTGGGGCCCGGACGCCTGGGTCCCTCCCGGACGCCTGGGTCCCTCCCTTAGGTGGCATTTCAGGGGGGAGATGTGGGGCCCGGACGCCTGGGTCCCTCCCGGACGCCTGAGTCCCTCCTTTAGGTGGTATTGGGGGAAGAGATGTGGGGCCCGGACGCCTGGGTCCCTCCCGGACGCCTGGGTCCCTTCCTTAGGTGGTATTGGGGGAAGAGATGTGGGGCCCGGATACCTGGGTCCTCTACTTATAGGGCTCCCGGACGCCTGGGTCCCTCCCTTAGGTGGCATTTCAGGGGGGAGATGTGGGGCCCGGACGCCTGGGTCCCTCCCGGATGCCTGGGTCCCTTCCTTAGGTGATATTGGGGGAAGAGATGTGGGGCCCGGACGCCTGGGTCCTCTACTTATAGGGCTCCCGGACGCCTGGGTCCCTCCCTTAGGTGACATTTGGGGGGGAGATGTGGGGCCCGGACGCCTGGGTCCCTCCCGGACACCTGGGTCCCTCCCTTAGGTGGCATTTGGGGGGTGGAATATGTGGGGCCCGGACGCCTGGGTCCTTTACTTATAGAGCCCCCGGACGCCTGGGTCCCTCAGTTATGGGCTTCTCAGACCCCCAACTTATGGGGCAGGAACCACTGTACTCCTGGGCCCCCCAACTTATGGGTCAGACCCCCTCACCCCCCCCGGATCCTGTGGGGCAGCATGGGGGGGGGACCCAGGCGTCCGGGCCCCACGGCTGACACACCCCCCCCCCCCCCCCCCAGCCCCATGGAGGGTCCCGGGCCCCATAGCGGGTTGTGGGGCCTGATCCTGCTGCCCCCCACCCTCCTGTTGCTGCTCGGCCTGTGCACACGGTGCCGCCGCCGTGAGTTGGGGGGCGCTATGGGGCACTTGGGGGGCGCTATGGGGCACTTGGGGGGCAGGATATGGAGCATTTTGGGGGGACTAAGAGACTCTTGGGGGGATTCTTGGGGGCAATGTGGGGCACTTAGGGGTCGCTATGGGGCACTTGGGAGTCGCTATGGGGCAGTTGGGGGGTCACTATGGGGCACTTGGGGGTCGCTATGGGGCACTTATGGGGTCACTATAGGGCACTTGGGGGGCACTGTGGGGCACTTGGGAGTCACTATGGGGCACTTGGGGGGTCACTATGGGGCACTTGGGGGGCACTAAGAAACACTTGGGGGGCACTAAGAGACACTTGGAGGGATTCTTGGGGGTCAATGTGGGGCACTTATGGGGCACTTGGGGGGTCGCTATGGGGCACTTGAGGGTCGCTCTGGGGCACTTGGGGGGTCACTATGGGGCACTTGGGGGTCACTATGGGGCACTTGGGGGGTCTCTATGGGGCACTGGGGGTTCGCTATGGGGCACTTGGGGGGCACTTGGGGAGTCACTAAGAGACACTTGGGGGAATTCTTAGGGGTCAATTTGGGGCACTAAGGGGCACTTGGGGGGCGCTATGGGGCACTTGGGGGTCACTATGGGGCACTTATGGGGTCGCTATGGGGCACTCGGGGGGTCACTATGGGGCACTGGGGGTTCACTATGGGGCACTTGGGGGTCGCTATGGGGCACTTGGGGGTCACTATGGGGCACTTATGGGGTCGCTATGGGGCACTTGGGGGCCGCTATGGGGCACTTGGGGGTCTGGGGGGGGAAACTATGGGGGGCGTGGGGGGTCACTATGGGACACTTGGGGGTCGCTATGGGGCACTTGGGAGGCGCTATGGGGCATTTATGGGGTCTCTATGGGGCACTTGGGGGTCGCTATGGGGCACTTGGGCATCACTATGGGGCACTTGGGGGGTCACTAAGAGACACTTGGGGTAATTCTTATGGGTCAATGTGGGGCACTTATGGGGCTGCTATGGGGCAGTTATGGGGTCACTATGGGGCACTTGGGGGGCTGGGGAGGAAACTATGAGGGGCACTGGGGGGTCTCTATGGGGCACTTGGGGGGTCGCTATGGGGCACTTGGGGGGCCACTATGGAGCACTTGGGGGGCACTAACAGACACTTGGGGGGTTCTTGGGGGTCAATGTGGGGCACTTACGGGGCACTCGGGGGTCGCTATGGGGCACTGGGGGGTCTCTATGGGGCACTTGGGGGTCGCTATGGGGCACTTGGGGGGTCACTAAGAGAGACTTGGGGTAATTCTTATGGGTCAATGTGGGGCACTTATGGGGCTGCTATAGGGCAGTTGGGGGGTCACTATGGGGCACTTGGGGGGCTGGGGAGGAAACTATGGGGGGCACTGGGGTGTCACTATGGGGCACTTGGGGGTCACTATGGGGCACTTGGGGGGTCACTATGGGGCACTGGGGGGGTCGCTATGGGGCACTTGGGTGGTCGCTATGGGGCACTTGGGGGTCACTATGGGGCACTTGGGGGGCACTAAGAGACTCTTGGGGGGATTCTTGGGGGTAATGTGGGGCACTTAGGGGTCGCTATGGGGCACTTGGGGGTCGCTATGGGGCAGTTGGGGGGTCGCTATGGGGCACTTGGGGGTCGCTATGGGGCAGTTGGGGGGTCACTATGGGGCACTTGGGGGTCGCTATGGGGCACTTATGGGGTCACTATAGGGCACTTGGGGGGCACTGTGGGGCACTTGGGAGTCACTATGGGGCACTTGGGGGGCACTAAGAAACACTTGGGGGGCACTAACAGACACTTGGAGGGATTCTTGGGGGTCAATGTTGGGCACTTATGGGGCACTCGGGTCGCTATGGGGCACTTGAGGGTCGCTCTGGGGCACTTGGGGGGTCACTATGGGGCACTTGGGGGTCACTATGGGGCACTTGGGGGGTCACTAAGAGAGACTTGGGGTAATTCTTATGGGTCAATGTGGGGCACTTAGAGGTCACTATGGGGCACTTATGGGGTCGCTATGGGGCACTTGGGGGGGTCGCTATGGGGCACTTGGGAGGTCACTGTGGGGCACTTATGGGGTCGCTATGGGGCACTTGGGGGTCACTATGGGCCACTTGGGGGGTCACTATGGGGCACTTAGGGAGTCGCTATGGGGCACTTGGGGGTCACTATGGGGCACTTGGAGGGCACTAAGAGACACTTGGGGGGATTCTTGGGGGTCAATGTGGGCCACTTATGGGGCACTCGGGTCGCTATGGGGCACTTGAGGGTCGCTATGGGGCACTTGGGGGGTCACTATGGGGCACTGGGGGGGTCACTATGGGGCACTTGGGGGTCACTATGGGGCACTGAGAGGGTCACTATGGGGCACTTGGGGGTCACTATGGGGCACTTGGGGGGTCGCTATGGAGCACTTGGGGGTCACTATGGGGCACTTGGGGGGCCGCTATGGGGCACTTGGGGGGCACTATGGGGCACTTGGGGGGCCGCTATGGGGCACTTGGGGGGCACTGTGGGGCACTTGGGGGGCACTAAGAGACACTTGGGGGGATTCTTGGGGGTCAATGTGGGGCACTTATGGGACATTTATGGGGCAGTTCAGGGGTCACTATGGGGCAGTTCGGGGGTTGCTATGGGGCGCTTGGGGGTCGCTATGGGGCACTTGGGGGGTCGCTATGGGGCAGTTCAGGGGTCACTATGGGGCACTTTGGGGGTCGCTATGGGGCACTGGGGGGGTCTCTATGGGGCACTTATGGGGCTGGGGGGGATCACTTATGGGTCTCCCCACAGGTCCCCTCCCCCCACTGGACGCCCCTGACAAGTGAGTTTGGGGAGGGGAGGTGGGGGGGCAGCACTTATGGGTCCCGAACTCCTGGGTCCCTTCTATGGGGCTGGGGTTGGGGGCCTGACCCCCAACTGGCCCCTCCCCCTCCCCCCCAGGCCGCCCCCCGGATCCAGTTTTGTCATCGTGACCCCCTGCAGAGGTCAGTGACCCACAAGTGACCCCGCGACCCACAAGTGACCCAAAAGTGACCCATAAGTGACTCCCAAGTGTCCCCATTGTCCCCAATGTCCCCATTGACCCCAATGTCCCCACTGACCCCCAAGTGTCCCCACTGACCCCCAAGTGTTCCCCAATGCCCCCAATGTCCCCATTGACCCCCAATGTCCCCATTGATCCCATTGACCCCAATGTCCCCACTGACCCCCAAGTGTCCCCATTGACCCCCAAGTGTCCCCAATGTCCCCACTGACCCCCAAGTGTCCCCATTGACCCCCAAGTGTTCCCCAATGCCCCCAATGTCCCCATTGACCCCCAATGTCCCCATTGATCCCATTGACCCCAATGTCCCCACTGACCCCCAAGTGTCCCCATTGACCCCCAAGTGTCCCCAATGTCCCCACTGACCCCCAAGTGTCCCCATTGACCCCCAAGTGTTCCCCAATGCCCCCAATGTCCCCATTGACCCCCAATGTCCCCATTGATCCCATTGACCCCAATGTCCCCACTGACCCCCAAGTGTCCCCATTGACCCCCAAGTGTCCCCAATGTCCCCACTGACCCCCAAGTGTCCCCACTGACCCCCAAGTGTTCCCCAATGCCCCCAATGTCCCCATTGACCCCCAATGTCCCCATTGATCCCATTGACCCCAATGTCCCCACTGACCCCCAAGTGTCCCCATTGACCCCCAAGTGTCCCCAATGTCCCCACTGACCCCCAAGTGTCCCCATTGACCCCCAAGTGTTCCCCAATGCCCCCAATGTCCCCATTGACCCCCAATGTCCCCATTGATCCCATTGACCCCAATGTCCCCACTGACCCCCAAGTGTCCCCATTGACCCCCAAGTGTCCCCAATGTCCCCACTGACCCCCAAGTGTCCCCATTGACCCCCAAGTGTCCCCACTGACCCTCAAGTGTCCCCAAGTGTCCCCCACTGACTCCCAAGTGTCCCCAATGTCCCTATTGACCCCAATGTCCCCAATGTCCCCAAGTGTCCCCACTGACCCCTAAGTGTCCCCATTGACCCCAATGACCCCCAAGTGTCCCCATAGACCCCCAAGTGTCCCCAATGTCCCCATTGACCCCCAAGTGTCCCCAATGTCCTCAATGTCCCCATTGACCCCAATATCCCCATTGACCCCCAAGTGTCCCCAATGTCCCCATTGACCTCATTGACCCCCAATGTCCCCATTGATCCCCATTGCCCCCCAATGTCCCCATTGACCCCATTGACCCCCAAGTGTCCCCAATGTCCCCATTGACCCCAATGTCCCCATTGACCCCCAAGTGTCCCCATTGACCCCCAATGTCCCTATTGACCCCCAACTGTCCCCAATATCCCCATTGACCCCAATGTCCCCATTGACCCCCATGTCCCCACTGACCCCCAAGTGTCCCCAATGTCCGCATTGACCCCCAAGTGTCCCCAATGTCCCCATTGACCCCAATATCCCCATTGACCCCCAAGTGTCCCCCATTGACCCCCAAGTGTCCCCACTGACCCCCAAGTGTCCCCAATGTCCCCAATGTCCCCGTTGACCCCAATGTCCCCATTGACCCCCATGTCCCCCGTGACCCACAAGTGTCCCCTCCCCCCAGGTGCCCCCCAGCCCCTCCCCCACCCGTGGGAAGCGCCGAGGGAGCCGCCGCGGGCGCCGCCCTTGGGGACAATGGGGACAATGGGGCCTATGGGGCCAACAGTGGGGCCAGCGGGGCCAATGGGGACGTTGGGGGCGGAGCCGGGGGGACAATGTCCCCAATGTCCCCAATGGGCCCCCAGGTCGCCCCACCCCCCCCAGAGCCACCGGGGGTCAGCGAGCGGTGAGTGACCCCCAAGTGTCCCCATTGACCCATTGACCCCGATGTCCCCATTGACCCATTGACCCATTGACCCCGATGTCCCCATTGACCCATTGACCCCCATGTCCCCATTGACCCATTGACCCCGATGTCCCCATTGACCCCTTGACCCATTGACCCATTGACCCCATTGGCCCCATTGCCCCCATTGACCCATTGACCCCATTGACCCCCAAGTGTCCCCATTGACCCCTTGACCCATTGACCCCCTTGACCCCTTGACCCCTTGACCCCATTGACCGAATGTCCCCATTGACCCCATTGACCCCATTGTCCCCATTGACCCCATTGACCCATTGACCCCATTGACCCATTGACCCCAATGTCCCCATTGACCCATTGACCCCATTGTCCCCATTGACCCCATTGACCCATTGACCCCATTGTCCCCATTGACCCATTGACCCCATTGTCCCCATTGATCCCATTGACCCATTGACCCCAATGTCCCCATTGACCCCATTGACCCATTGACCCCATTGACCCATTGACCCCAATGTCCCCATTGACCCATTGTCCCCATTGACCCCATTGACCCATTGACCCCAATGTCCCCATTGACCCCATTGACCCATTGACCCCATTGACCCCATTGACCCCATTGACCCCATTGTCCCCATTGACCCCATTGACCCATTGACCCCATTGACCCATTGACCCTAATGTCCCCATTGACCCCATTGACCCCATTGTCCCCATTGACCCATTGACCCATTGACTCCATTGACCCCATTGTCCCATTGACCCCATTGATCCCATTGACCCCAATGTCCCCACTGACCCATTGATCCCATTGACCCATTGACCCCAATGTCCCCATTGACCCCAATGTCCCCATTGACCCCATTGACCCATTGACCCCATTGACCCCATTGACCCATTGACCCCATTGACCCATTGACCCCATTGACCCATTGACCCTAATGTCCCCATTGACCCCATTGACCCCATTGTCCCCATTGACCCCATTGACCCATTGACCCCATTGACCCCATTGACCCATTGACCCCATTGACCCCATTGACCCCATTGTCCCCATTGACCCATTGACCCCATTGACCCCATTGACCCATTGACCCATTGACCCCATTGTCCCCATTGACCCCATTAACCCATTGACCCCATTGACCCCATTGACCCCATTGTCCCCACAGGTCCCCCCGTCCCCCCGGACCCCGATGACGATGACGTCACCTACATGGGCTACGTGTGCGTGATGTCACCAAATGTCCCCATTGTCCCATTGACCCCATTGTCCCCATTGTCCCCATTGTCCCCATTGTCCCATTGCCCCCATTGTCCCATTGTCCCCATTGTCCCCAGGCACGTTCTGCCCGACCAGGAGGTGACAAACGGGTCCCCACCGGGGGGTGACAGCGAATCCTCGGGTGGGTGACAACGGGACCCATTGTCCCATTAATGACCACTAATTACCGTTAATGACCCGTTAATTGCCGTTAATGACCCGCTAATTGTCATTATTTGCCGTCAATTGCCCGTTAATGGCCGTTAATTACCGTTAATGGCCGTTAATGACCCGTTAATTGCCGTTAATGACGCGCTAATTGTCGTTAATTGCCAGTTATTTGCCGTTAATTGCCCGTTAATTGCCGTTAATTACCGTTAATGACTATTAATGGCCGTTAATGACCTGTTAATGGCCGTTAATGACCCGTTAATGGCCGTTAATTACCCGTTAATGACCGTTAATTGCCGTTAGCGGTCCGTTAATTGCCGTTAATGGCCTTTAATGACCCGTTAATTGCCGATAATGACCCGTTAATGACCCGTTAATTACCGTTAATGGCCGTAAATTGCCGTTAATGGCCGTTAATTGCCGTTAGTTGCCGTTAATGACCCGTTAATTGCCGTTAATGGCCGTTAATTGCCGTTAATGACGGTTAATTGCCGTTAATGACACGTTAATTGTCGTTAATGACCCGTTAATGGCCGTTAATTGCCGTTAATGACCCGTTAATGACTGTTAATTGCCCTTAATGGCCGTTAACGACCCGTTAATGGCCGTTAATGGCCGTTAATGACTCGTTAATGGCCGTTAATTGCCCTTAATGACCGTTAATGACGGTTAATTGCCGTTAATGACCCGTTAATTGCCGTTAATTGCCATTAATTGCCGTTAATTGCCCGTTTCCAGCCCAAGGTGACGATTACGTGAACGTTCCCAAAGGCACCGGGAGCTCGTTGGGTGAGACCCACGGATCTGACCCATAGATCTGCCCCATAGAGCTGATCTGACCCATAGATCTGTTCTGACCCATAGATCTGACCCAGAGATCTGACCCATAGACCCACATCCTACCCCATTATCAGCCCCATAACCAGCCCCATAACCTGCCCCATAGCCCCACATTGTGGCCCATAACCTGCCCCAGAACCTGCCCCACATCCCACCCCATAACCAGCCCCATAAGCAGCCCCATAACCGGCCCCAGGTCTCACCCCATAACCTGCCCCATAGCCCCTCATTGTGGCCCATAACCTGCCCCATATCCAGCCCCATAACCAGCTCCATAAGCAGCCTCATAGACCCACATCCTGCCCCATAACTTGACCCACAATCAGCCCCATAAACAGCCCCATAACCTGCCCCAGAACCAGCCCCATAATCAGCCCCATAGACCCACATCCTGCCCTATAACCTGACCCATAACCAGCCCCATAACCTGCCCCAGAACCAGCCCCATATTCAGCCCCATAGTCCCACATCCTGCCCCATAAGATGCCCCAGATCCACCCCCAGAAACAGCCCCATAACCTGACCCATAGACCCACATCACACCCCATATCCTGCCCCACATCCCACCCCATATCCTGCCCCACAATCAGCCCCATAACCTGCCCTATAACCAGCCCCATAAAATGTCCCATAACCTGCCCCATAGCCCCACATTCTGCCCCATAACTAGCCCCATAACCTGCCCCATAACCTGTGCCAGAACCTGCCCCATAGCTCCACATTTTGTCCCATAACCTGCCCCTTAACCTGCCCCATAACCTGTGCCAGAACCTGCCCCATAGACCCACATCCTGCCCCATATCCAGCCCCATATCCTGCCCCATATCCAGCCCCATAACCTGCCCCATAAGCAGCCCCATAACCTGCCCCATAGACCTGCATCCCGCCCCATAACCTGCCCCATAACCTGCCCCATAAGCAGCCCCATAACCTGCCCCATAGACCTACATCCTGCCCCATAACCAGCCCCATAATCTGCCCCATAATCAGCCCCATAATCAGCCCCATAACCAGCCCCATAGCCCCACATTGTGCTCCATAACCAGCCCCACATCCTGCCCCAGAACCTGCCCCACATCCCACCCCATAACCAGCCCCATAAGCAGCCCCATAACCGGCCCCATGTCTCACCCCATAACCTGCCCCATAGCCCCTCATTGTGGCCCATAATCTGCCCCATATCCAGCCCCATAAGCAGCCTCATAGACCCACATTATGCCCCATAACCTGACCCAAAATCAGCCCCATAACCAGCCCCATATTCAGCCCCATAGACCCACATCCTGCCCTATAACCTGCCCCATAACCAGCCCCATAAGCAGCCCCATAACCAGCCCCATAGCCCCACATTGTGGCCCATAAGCTGCCCCATTACCAGCCCCATATCCTGCCCCATAACCTGCCCCATAACCAGCCCCATATTCAGCCCCATAGACCCACATCCTGCCCCATAACCTGACCCATAACCAGCCCCATATTCTGCCCCATAACCAGCCCCATAACCTGCCCCATAGACCCACATCCCACCCCATAACCAGCCCCATAACCTGCCCCATATCCAGCCCCATAATCAGCCCCATAGACCCACATCCTGCTCTATAACCTGCCCCATAACCAGCCCCATAACCTGCCCCATAGCCCCACATTGTGGCCCATAAGCTGCCCCATTACCAGCCCCATATCCTGCCCCATAACCAGCCCCAGAACCAGCCCCATAGCCTGCCCCATAAACAACCCCATAGACCCACAACCCACCCCATATCCTGCCCCATATCCAGCCCCATAACCTGCCCCAGAACCAGCCCCATAATCAGCCCCAAAGACTCACATCCCACCCCTTAAGCAGCCCCATAACCTGCCCCATATTCGGCCCCATAGACTCACATCCCACCCCTTAAGCAGCCCCATAACCTGCCCCATATTGAGCCCCATAGACCCACATCCTGCCCCATAACCAGCCCCATAATCAGCCCCATATTCAGCCCCATAACCTACCCCACATCCCACCCCATAACCTGCCCCATAAGCAGCCCCATAACCTGCCCTATAGACCCACATCCCACTCCATAAGCAGCCCCATAACCAGCCCTATAAGCAGCCCCACATTGTACCCCATAACCAGCCCCATAATCAGCCCCATAGACCCACATCTCACCCCATATCCTGCCCCATAACCAGCCCCATAGCCCCACATTGTGCCCCATAACCAGCCCCACACCCTTTACCCCCCAGGGGGCAGCCAGGAGTACGTCAACGTCCCCTCCCCCCACACCGGTGAGTGCCCAAAATCCCCCTTTTTCACCCCAAAAATCCCCTTTATACCCCAAAAAAACCCCTTTTTAACCAAAATCCCCCTTTTTAACCAAAATCCCCCTTTTTCACCCCAAAACGCCCCATTTTTCCCCCCAGGCAGCGACAGCGAAGACGCCGCCAACTACGAGAACATGTGGGTCAGCCCCCAAAACCCCCTTTTTCACCCCAAAAATCCCCCTTTGCACCCAAAATCCACCTTTTTCACCCCAAAAAAACCCCTAAATTTTTCCCCCAAAATCCCCTTTTTCCCCCCCAAAAAACCCCAAAATATTTCCCCAAAATCCCCCTTTTTCACCCCAAAACCCCCATTTTTTTGCCCCAGATCCCCATTTTTCCCAAATCCCCCGTTTTTCACCCCAAACTGTCCCCACAGGCCCCAGGAGCTGCCGCTGCCCCTCCCCCCACCCTGACCCATGGGGTTCGGCCCCAAAATCGCTGACGCAGCTGAGACGGGACCCACGGACACCGGACACACGGACGCCCCATAGAGACCCATAGGACCCATAGGGAACCATAGAGACCATAGAGACCCATAGGGACCCATAGGGACCCATAGGACCCATAGAAACCCATAGGGACCGATGGGGACCCATAGGACCCATAGGGACCCATAGGGACCCATAGACCCATAGAGACCCATAGGGACCCATAGAGACCATAGGGACCCATAGGGACCCATAGAAACCCATAGGGACCCATAGGACCCATAGAAACCCATAGGGACCCATAGAGACCCATAGGGACCCATAGAGACCCATAGGGACCCATAGGGACCCATAGAAACCCATAGGGACCCATAGAGACCCACAGAGACTCATAGAGACCCATAGGGACACATAGGGACCCATAGATCCGTCCTGGGACCCACAGATTCCTTATGGGACCCATAGATTTGCTCTGGGACCCATAGATTTGTCCTGAGACCCATAGATTCACTCTGAGCCCTATAGATTCCTTATGGGACCCATAGATTTGCTCTGGGACCCATAGGTTCCTTATGGAACCCGTAGATTTGCTCTATGACCCATTGATTTGTCCTGAGACCCATAGGTTCTTTATAGGACCCATAGATCCCCACCATTAGCCCCATAGATTCCTTATGGGACCCATAGGTTTGCTCTGAGACCCATAGATTCACCCTGAGCCCCATAGATTCCTTATGGGACCCATAGATTTGCTCTGGGACCCATAGGTTCCTTATGGGACCCATAGATTTGCTCTATGACCCATTGATTTGTCCTGAGACCCATAGGTTCTTTATGGGACCCATAGATCTCCACCATTAGCCCCATAGATTCCTTATGGGACCCATAGGTTTGCTCTGAGACCCATAGATTCACCCTGAGCCCCATAGATTCCTTATGGGACCCATAGATTTGCTCTGGGACCCATAGATTCACCCTGAGCCCCATAGATTCCTTATGGGACCCATAGATTTGCTCTGGGACCCATAGATTCCCTATGGGACCCATAGATTTCCTCTGGGACCTACAGATTTGTCCTGAGACCCATAGATGCCTTATGGGGCCCATAGATTTGCTCTGGGACCCTTAGATTCGGCCTGAGACCCATAGATTCCTTATGGGACCCATAGATCCCCATCATGGCCCCGTAGATTCGTCCTGGGACCCACAGATTCCTTATGGGACCCATAGATTTACTCTATGACCCATAGATTTGTCCTGAGACCCATAGATTCTTTATGGGACCCATAGGTTTGCTCTGGGCCCCATAGATTCCTTATGGGACCCATAGATTTGCTCTGGGACCCATAGATTTGTCCTGAGACCCATAGGTTCTTTATGGGACCCATAGATCCCCATCATGGCCCCATAGATTCGTCCTGGGACCCACAGATTCCTTATGGGACCCACAGATTTGCACTGTGACCCATAGATTTGTCCTGAGACCCATAGATTTATTCTGTGACCCACAGATTCACCCTGCACCCCATAGATCCTCCCCAGACCCACAGACCACACCGGGACCCATAGATCTACTCTGTGACCCACAGATCTTTGATGGGCCCCATAGATTTCCCCCCTGTGACCCACAGATTCCTCTGTGACCCACAGATCCCCCCGTTGCCCCCCAACCATCAATAAAACTGGACCCCAAAGCTGGAGTGTGGGGCAGATGTGGGGCCCGGACGCCTGGGTCCTCTGGGGTTTAGTGGCACTTATGGGGCAGGTGTGGGGCCCGGACGCCTGGGTCCCTCGGCATTGGGGTTTACTTGTGGGGCAGAGGTGGGTCTGGGAATCACTTATGGGTCAGTTATGGGTCTGGGGGTCACTTATGGGTCCTGCCCCATAAGCGGCTCCGGCCATGGGGCTGAGGGGGGAGGGGGGGCTGTGGGGCAGAGGGGACGTGTGGGGCGGGGACCCGGCCGGACCCATAGCACTGCCTCACAGACCTGCCCCATAGATCTGACCCCCATAGGAACCCCCAGAGACCCCCCAGCCCCACAGAAACCCCATAGACCCCCCCGGCCCCATAGAAACCCCCATAGACCCCCCATCCCCATAGAAACCCCATAGACCTCCCTCAGCCCCATAGAAACCCCCATAGGTCCCCCCAGCCCCATAGAATCCCCCTCTGCCCCATAGATCACCCAGCCCCATAGAATCTCCCATAGACCTCCCCAGCCCCATAGAATCCCCCTCTGCCCCATAGACGTCCCAACCCCATAGATCCCCCCCAGTCCCATGGAAAGCCCCATAGGTCCCCCCAGCCCCATAGAATCCCCCTCTGCCCCATAGAACCC
Source organism: Nesoenas mayeri (assembly GCF_963082525.1). Classification (NCBI taxonomy): domain Eukaryota; kingdom Metazoa; phylum Chordata; class Aves; order Columbiformes; family Columbidae; genus Nesoenas; species Nesoenas mayeri. Next base: position 459,210 of record NC_137570.1, on the reverse strand, counting down.
CCAGCCCCATAGAAACCCCCATAGGTCCTCCCAGCCCCATAGAATCCCCCTCTGCCCCATAGACTCCCCCAAAAAGACCCAAATCCGCCACTTTTTGCCCCATTTTCTCCTTTATTGACCCACATGGGATCCCACTGCCCCCCCCACGGGTGTTTTGGGGCAAAATCGGGGGGTTTTGGGGTCCCTTTTGGGGCCAAATTGGGGGGTTTTGGGGTCCCCTATGGGGCTTTTGGGGGGAAATATGGGGGTCCCCTATGGGGCTTTTGGGGGGGTCCCCAATGACCATTTTGGAGCTAAATTGAGGGGTTTTGAGGTCCCTTTTGGGGCTAAATTGGGAGGTTTTGGGGTCCCCTATGACCATTTTGGGGCCAAATTGGGGGTTTTTGGGGCCCATTTTGGGGTGAAATGGGGGATTATGGGGTCGCTTTTGGGGCAAATCGAGGGGTTTAGGGGTCTGTTTTGGGGCCAAATCGGGGGGGTTTGGGGTCCCCTATGGGGCTTTGGGGGGGTTTTGGGGTCCCCTATGACCATTTTGGGGCCAAATTGGGGGGTTTTGGGGTCCCTTTTAGGACTCAATCGGGACGGTTTGGAATCCCATTTTGGGGCTAAATCGAGTGGTTTTGGGGTCCCTTTTGGCTCTAAATTGAGGTGGTTTCATCCACCCCCATTCTTGGGGTTCCCTATGACCATTTTGGGGTGAAATGGGGGGTTTTGGGGCCCATTTAGGGGTGAAATAGAGGATTTTGGGGTCCCATTTCGGACTCAATCGGGAGGGTTTGGGATCCCATTTTGGGGCTAAATCAAGTGGTTTTGGGGTCCCTTTTGGCTCTAAATCGGAGTATTTTGGCCCCCCCTCATTTTTGGGGTCCCCTCACGCCCACTCCCTCACCCCACACCCCCCTTACCCCCCTCCCCCCCCCCTCCCAGCGCCCCCAACAGGAGCGCGACCCCAATGACGCTGACACTGCCGACTACGCCAAAAACCCCATTTCCCCCCATTTCTGCCCCATTTTCGCCCCGTTTTGCCCCATTTTGGCGCCGTCTCCCCCCATTGTGTCGCTGGGGGGGGGGTTGGGGTCCCCCATGAACATTTTGGGGGGGTTTTGGGGTTCCTTTTGGGGCTAAATCGGGGGGTTTTGGGGTCCCTTTTAGGACTCAATCGGGACGGTTTGGAATCCCATTTTGGGGCTAAATCGAGTGGTTTTAGGGCCGATTTTGGCGCTAAATCAGGGTTTTTTGGTCCCCCCCCATTTTTGGGGTCCCCTATGACCATTTTGAGGTGAAATGGGGGGTTTTGGGGCCCATTTAGGGGTGAAATAGAGGATTTTGGGGTCCCATTTGGGACTCAATCGAGAGGGTTTGGGATCCCATTTTGGGGCTAAATCAAGTGGTTTTGGGGTCCCTTTTGGCTCTAAATCGGGGTATTTTGGCCGCCCCCCATTTTTGGGGTCCCCTCACCCCCACCCCCTCACCCCACACCCCCCTTACCCCCCTCCCCCCCCTCCCAGCGCCCCCAAGAGGAGCGCGACCCCAATGACGCTGACACTGCCAACTACGCCAAACACCCCATTTCGCCCCATTTCCGCCCCGTTTTGCCCCATTTTGGCGCCGTCTCCCCCCGTTGTGTCGCTGGGGGGAGGGGTTGGGGTCCCCCATGAACATTTTCGGGGATTTTGGGGTTCCTTTTGGGGCTAAATTGGGGGGTTTTGAGGTCCCCTATGGGTTTTTGGGGGGAAATCAGGGGGTCCCCTATGGTAATTTGGGGGGGTTTTGGGGTCCTCTATGGGGCTTTTGGGGCTAAATCGTGGACTTTTGGGATCCCTTTTGGGGTAAAATCGAGGGGTTTTGGGGTCCCCATGACCATTTTGGGGTGAAATGGGGGATTTTGGGGTCGCTTTTGGGGCTAAATCGGGGACTTTTGAGGTCCCTTTTGGCTCTAAATTGGGGGTTTTTGGATCCCATTTTGGGCCTAAATCGGGGTATTTTGGCCCCCCCCTCATTTTTGGGGTCCCCTCACCCCCACCCCCTCACCCCACACCCCCCTTACCCCCCTCCCCCACCTCCCAGCGCCCCCAAGAGGAGCGCGACCCCGATGACGCTGACACTGCCGACTACGCCAACCGCCCCATTCCCCCCCATTTCCGCCCCGTTTTCGCCCGTTTTCGCCCCGTTTTGGCCCGTTTCGGCCCCGTTTCCCGCCGCGGGGTCCCCGGGGGGGTCGATGTCCCCACGGGTGTCGGTGACGAAGGTGACGCTGGGGGCGCGGGGCCCGATCCAGCGCGCGTAGGCGCCCACGCGCGTGTAGACGCCGGGGCGGTTGGGGACGGCGCAGCCCTCGCCCCAGCTCACGATGCCGAACAGCACCCAGCGCGACCCCGCGCGGCACACCAGCGGGCCCCCCGAGTCACCCTATGGGGGGGGAGGGGAGGGGGGGGTCAGCGAGGGGGTGGGGACACCCATGGTGGCATCTTGGGGGGGTTTGGGGGTCACCAAGTGGTACCTTGGGGGGGTTATGGGGGGTCAAGGATGGGTTGGGGACACCCATGGGGGGCATCTTGGGGGGGTTATGGGGGTCACCAAGGGGTTCTCAATGACATTTGGGGAGTCAAGGATGGGTTGGGGACACCCATGGTGGCATCTTGGGGGGTTTATGGGGGTCAAGAATGGGTTGGGGACACCCATGGTGGCGTCTCAATGGCATTATGGGGGTCACCAAGGGGTTCTCAATGACATTTGGGGGGTCAAGGATGGGTTGGGGAGACCCATGGTGGCATCTCAATGACATTTTGGGGGTCACCAAGGGGGTGAGGACACCCATGGTGGCATCTTGGGGGGTTATGGGGGTCAAGAATGGGTTGGGGACACCCATGGTGGCATCTTGGGGGGGTTGGGGGTCACCAAGTGGTAACTTGGGGGGGTTTTAGGGGGTCAAGGATGGGTTGGGGACACCCACGGTGGCATCTTGGGGGGTTTATGGGGGTCAAGAATGGGTTGGGGACACTCATGGTGGCATCTTGGGGGGGCTTTGGGGGTCACCAAGTGGTACCTTGGGGGGGGTTATGGGGGGGTCAAGGGTGGGTTGGGGACACCCATGGTGGCGTCTCAATGGCATTATGGGGGTCACCAAGGGGTTCTCAATGACATTTGGGGGGGTCAAGGATGGGTTGGGGACACCCGTGGTGGCACCTCAATGACATTTTGGGGGTCACCAAGGGGTTTGGGGAGACCCATGGTGGCATCTTGGGGGGGTTATGGGGTCACCAAGGGGGTGGGGACATCAGCACCCAGCGCGACCCCGCGCGGCACACCAGCGGGCCCCCCGAGTCACCCTATGGGGGGGAGGGGAGGGGGGGTCAGCGAGGGGGTGGGGACACCCATGGTGGCATCTTGGGGGGGTTTGGGGGTCACCAAGTGGTACCTTGGGGGGGTTATGGGGGGTCAAGGATGGGTTGGGGACACCCATGGTGGCATCTTCGGTGTCCCTGACCCCCCTCTTGGGTCTCCCATTGGGTGCCCTTGACCATGGCTGGATCCCATTGGGTGCCCTCGACCCCCATTGGGTGCTCTTGACTGCCATTGGGTGGCCTTGACCCCCATTGGGTGCTCTTGACCCCATTGGGTGCCCTTGACCATGGTTGAATCCCATTGGGTGCCCTCGACCCCCATTGGGTGCTCTTGACCGCCATTGGGTACCCTCGACCCCCATTGGGTGCTCTTGACCCCATTGGGTGCTCTTGACCCCCATTGGGTGGCCTTGACCCCCATTGGGTACCCTCAACCCCCATTGGGTGCCCTCGACCCCCTTTGGGTGCTCTTGACCCCCATTGGGTGGCCTTGACCCCCATTGGGTACCCTTGGCCATGGTTGGATCCCATTGGGTGCCCTCGATCCCCATTGAGTGCCCTTGACCCTCATTGGGTGCCCTTGGCCGTGCTTGGATTCTATTGGGTGCCCTTGACCCCCATTGGGTGCCCTCGACCCCCATTGGGTGCTCTTGACCGCCATTGGGTGGCCTTGACCCCCATTGGGTGCTCTTGACCCCATTGGGTGCCCTTGACCATGGTTGAATCCCATTGGGTGCCCTCGACCCCCATTGGGTGCTCTTGACCGCCATTGGGTACCCTCGACCCCCATTGGGTGCTCTTGACCCCATTGGGTGCTCTTGACCCCCATTGGGTGGCCTTGACCCCCATTGGGTACCCTCAACCCCCATTGGGTGCCCTCGACCCCCTTTGGGTGCTCTTGACCCCCATTGGGTGGCCTTGACCCCCATTGGGTACCCTTGGCCATGGTTGGATCCCATTGGGTGCCCTCGATCCCCATTGAGTGCCCTTGACCCTCATTGGGTGCCCTTGGCCGTGCTTGGATTCTATTGGGTGCCCTTGACCCCCATTGGGTGCCCTCGACCCCCATTGGGTGCTCTTGACCGCCATTGGGTGGCCTTGACCCCCATTGGGTGCTCTTGACCCCATTGGGTGCCCTTGACCATGGTTGAATCCCATTGGGTGCCCTCGACCCCCATTGGGTGCTCTTGACCGCCATTGGGTACCCTCGACCCTCATTGGGTGCTCTTGACCCCATTGGGTGCTCTTGACCCCCATTGGGTGGCCTTGACCCCCATTGGGTACCCTCAACCCCCATTGGGTGCCCTCGACCCCCTTTGGGTGCTCTTGACCCCCATTGGGTGCCCTTGACCCCACTGGGTGCCCTTGACCATTGTTGAATCCCATTGGGTGTCCTTGACCCCCATTGGGTGCCCTTGACCCCCATTGGGTGCTCTTGACCCCCATTGGGTACCCTTGGCCATGGTTGAATCCCATTGGTGTCCTTGACCCCATTGGGTGCTCTTGACCCCCATTGGGTGCTCTTGACCCCCATTGAGTGCCCTTGACACCCATTGGGTGTCCTTGACCCCCATTGGGTGCCCTTGGCCATGGCTGGATCTCATTGGCTGCCATTGGCCACGGTTGGATCCCATTGCCTCTCATTGGCCCCACCCCCCATGGCACCATCTCAAGGACCTTCTGGTGCCCCCCAAGAGCCCATATCCCCCCATGGCAGCATCTCAATGGGCTTCTGGTGCCCCCCAAGAGCCCATATCCCCCATAGCTACATCTCAATGGGGTTCTGGTGCCCCCCAAGTGGTCCCACCCCCCATGGCGACATCTCAATGGGGTTCTGGTGCCCCCCAAGAGCCCATATCCCCCCATGGTGGCATCTCAAGGACCTTTTGGTGCCCCCCAATGTCCCATATCCCCCCATGGCAACATCTCAATGGGGTTCTGGTGCCCCCCAAGAGCCCATATCCCCCCATAGTGACATCTCAATGGGCTTCTGGTGCCCCCCAAGAGCCCATATCCCCCCATGGCAGCATCTCAATGGGGTTCTGGTGCCCCCCAAGTGGTCCCACCCCCTCCATGGCGACATCTCAAGGACCTTCTGGTGCCCCCCAAGAGCCCATATCCCCCCATGGTGGCATCTCAAGGACCTTTTGGTGCCCCCCAATGTCCCATATCCCCCCATGGCAGCATCTCAATGGGGTTCTGGTGCCCCCCAAGTGGTCCCACCCCCCCCATGGCGACATCTCAAGGACCTTCTGGTGCCCCCCAAGAGCCCATATCCCCCCCATGGTGGCATCACAAGGACCTTTTGGTGCCCCCCAAGAGCCCATATCCCCCCATAGTGACATCTCAATGGGCTTCTGGTGCCCCCCAAGAGCCCATATACCCCCATAGTGGCATCTCAAGGACCTTTTGGTGCCCCCCAATGTCCCATATCCCCCCATGGCAGCATCTCAATGGGGTTCTGGTGCCCCTCAAGAGCCCATATACCCCCATAGTGGCATCTCAAGGACCTTTTGGTGCCCCCCAAGAGCCCATATCCCCCCATGGCGCCATCTCAACGGGGTTCTGGTGGTGACATCTCAATGGGGTTCTGGTGGTGACATCTCAATGGGGTTCTGGTGCCCCCCAAGAGCCCATATCCCCCCATGGTGGCATCTCAAGGACCTTTTGGAGCCCCCCACCTTGCAGGTGTCCTTGCGGCCGTCGGCGTAGCCGGCGCACAGCATGTCGTGGCGGATGCGGCGCGGGGGCCGCGCGCGCCCCATGTCGGTGCCGTAGAGCCGCCGGCACGTCTCCTGCGCCATCAGCGGCACCTCCAGCTGCTGCAGCCGCCGCGGCGACGGAAGGTCCTCTAAAAGGGGGGGAGGGGCAGTGGGTGCCCTCGAACACCATTGGGTGCCCTTGATACCCATTGGGTGCCCTTGGGTGCCCTTGAACCCCATTGGGTGCCCTTGATCCCCATTGGGTGCCCTTGGGTGTCCTTGATCCCCATTGAGTACCCTTGACCCCCATTGGGTGCCCTTGGGTGCCCTTGACCCCCATTGGGTGACCTTGATCCCCATTGAGTACCCTTGACCCCCATTGGGTGCCCTTGACCCCCATTGGGTGACCTTGATCCCCATTGAGTACCCTAGATCCCCATTGGATGCCCTTGATCCCCGTTGGGTGCCCTCGACCCCCTTGGGTGCTCTTGATCCTCATTGGGTCCCCTTGGGTGTGATTGGGTGCCCTTGACCCCCATTGAGTGCCCTTGATCCCCATTGAGTACCCTTGGGTGTGATTGGGTGCCCTTGATCCCCATTGGGTGCCATTGACCCCCATTGGGTGCCCTTGACCCCCATTGGGTGCACTTGGGTGCCCTTGATCCCCATTGAGTACCCTTGACCCCCACTGGGTGCCCTTGATCCTCACTGGGTGCCCTTGATCCCCATTGGGTGCCCTCGAACACCATTGGGTGCCCTTGATACCCACTGGGTGCCCTCGACCCCATTGGGTGCCCTTGACCCCCATTGGGTGCACTTGGGTGCCCTTGAACCCCATTGAGTACCCTTGAACCCCATTGGGTGCCCTTGATCCCCATTGGGTGCACATGGGTGCCCTTGATCCCCATTGAGTATCCTTGACCCCCATTGGGTGCCCTTGACACCCCCTTGGGTGCCCTCGACCCCATTGGGTGCCCTTGATCCCCATTGAGTACCCTTGACCCCCATTGGGTACCCTTGACTCCCCTTGGGTGCCCTTGGGTGTGATTGGGTACCCTTGACCCCCATTGGGTGCCCTTGATCCCCATTGGGTGCCCTTGGGTGCCCTTGACCCCCATTGGGTGACCTTGATCCCCATTGGGTGACCTTGATCCCCATTGGATGCCCTTGATCCCCGTTGGGTGCCCTCGACCCCCTTGGGTGCTCTTGATCCTCATTGGGTCCCCTTGGGTGTGATTGGGTGCCCTTGACCCCCATTGAGTACCCTTGACCCCCATTGAGTACCCTTGGGTGTGATTGGGTGCCCTTGATCCCCATTGGGTGCCACTGACCCCCATTGGGTGCCCTTGACCCCCATTGGGTGCACTTGGGTGCCCTTGATCCCCATTGAGTACCCTTGACCCCCATTGGGTGCCCTTGATCCTCACTGGGTGCCCTTGATCCCCATTGGGTGCCCTCGAACACCATTGGGTGCCCTTGATACCCATTGGGTGCACTTGGGTGCCCTTGATCTCCATTGAGTACCCTTGACCCCCATTGGGTGCACTTGATCCTCACTGGGTGCCCTTGATCCCCATTGGGTGCCCTCGAACACCATTGGGTGCCCTTGATACCCGTTGGGTGCCCTCGACCCCATTGGGTGCCCTTGACCCCCATTGGGTGCACTTGGGTGCCTTTGATCCCCGTTGAGTACCCTTGACCCCCATTGGGTGCCCTTGATCCCCATTGGGTGCACATGGGTGCCCTTGATCCCCATTGAGTATCCTTGACCCCCATTGGGTGTCCTTGACACCCCTTGGGTGCCCTCGACCCCATTGGGTGCCCTTGATCCCCATTGAGTACCCTTGACCCCCATTGGGTGCCCTTGGTCCTCGTTGGGTGCCCTTGAACCCCATTGAATACCTCTGATCCTCACTGGGTGCCCTTGACCCCCATTGGGTACCCTTGACTCCCCTTGGGTGCCCTTGGGTGTGATTGGGTACCCTTGACCCCCATTGGGTGCCATTGATCTCCATTGGGTGCCCTTGGGTGCCCTTGACCCCCATTGGGTGACCTTGATCCCCATTGAGTACCCTTGATCCCCATTGGATGCCCTTGATCCCCGTTGGGTGCCCTCGACCCCCTTGGGTGCTCTTGATCCTCATTGGGTCCCCTTGGGTGTGATTGGGTGCCCTTGACCCCCATTGAGTGTCCTTGATCCCCATTGAGTACCCTTGGGTGTGATTGGGTGCCCTTGATCCCCATTGGGTGCCATTGACCCCCATTGGGTGCCCTTGACCCCCATTGGGTGCACTTGGGTGCCCTTGATCCCCATTGAGTACCCTTGACCCCCATTGGGTGCCCTTGATCCTCACTGGGTGCCCTTGATCCCCATTGGGTGCCCTCGAACACCATTGGGTGCCCTTGATACCCATTGGGTGCACTTGGGTGCCCTTGATCCCCATTGAGTACCCTTGACCCCCATTGGGTGCACTTGATCCTCACTGGGTGCCCTTGATCCCCATTGGGTGCCCTCGAACACCATTGGGTGCCCTTGATACTCGTTGGGTGCCCTCGACCCCATTGGGTGCCCTTGATCCCCATTGGGTGCCATTGACCCCCATTGGGTGCCCTTGACCCCCATTGGGTGCACTTGGGTGCCCTTGATCCCCATTGAGTATCCTTGACCCCCATTGGGTGCCCTTGACACCCCCTTGGGTGCCCTCGACCCCATTGGGTGCCCTTGATCCCCATTGAGTACCCTTGATCCCCATTGGGTGCCCTTGGTCCTCGTTGGGTGCCCTTGATCCCCATTGAATACCTCTGATCCTCACTGGGTGCCCTTGACCCCCATTGGGTACCCTTGACTCCCCTTGGGTGCCCTTGGGTGTGATTGGGTACCCTTGACCCCCATTGGGTGCCCTTGATCCCCATTGGGTGCCCTTGGGTGCCCTTGACCCCCATTGGGTGACCTTGATCCCCATTGAGTACCCTTGATCCCCATTGGATGCCCTTGATCCCCGTTGGGTGCCCTCGACCCCCTTGGGTGCTCTTGATCCTCATTGGGTCCCCTTGGGTGTGATTGGGTGCCTTTGACCCCCATTGAGTGCCCTTGATCCCCATTGAGTACCCTTGGGTGTGATTGGGTGCCCTTGATCCCCATTGGGTGCCATTGACCCCCATTGGGTGCCCTTGACCCCCATTGGGTGCACTTGGGTGCCCTTGATCCCCATTGAGTACCCTTGACCCCCACTGGGTGCCCTTGATCCTCACTGGGTGCCCTTGATCCCCATTGGGTGCCCTCGAACACCATTGGGTGCCCTTGATACCCATTGGGTGCACTTGGGTGCCCTTGATCCCCACTGAGTACCCTTGATCCCCATTGGATGCCCTTGATCCCCGTTGGGTGCCCTCGACCCCCTTGGGTGCTCTTGATCCTCATTGGGTCCCCTTGGGTGTGATTGGGTGCCCTTGATCCCCATTGGGTGCCCTCGACCCCCATTGAGTACCCTTGATCCCCATTGGGTGCCCTTGATCCCCATTGGGTGCCCTTGACCCCCGTTGGGTGCCCTTGAACCCCGTTGGGTGTCCTTGATCCCCATTGGGTGCCCTTGATCCCCCTTGGGTGCCCTTGATCCCCATTGGGTGTCCTTGGGTGCCCATGATCCCCATTGGGTGCCCATGATCCCCATTGGGTGCCCTTGATCCCCATTGGGTGCCCTTGATCCCCATTGAGTACCCTTGACCCCCATTGGGTGCCCTGGACCCCCATTGAGTGCCCTTGATCCCCATTGGGTGCCCTTGACCATGGACCCATTGCCCCCATTGTCCCCATTGCCCCCAATGTCCCCATTGCCCCAAATGTCCCCATTGTCCCCAATGTCCCCAATGTCCCCATTGCCCCCATTGTCCCCATTGCCCCCAATGTCCCCAATGTCCCCATTGCCCCCATTGTCCCCATTGTCCCCAATGTCCCCATTGTCTCCATTGCCCCCATTGCCCCCAATGTCCCCAATGCCCCCAATGCCCCCATTGCCCCAAATGTCCCCATTGCCCCCATTGCCCCCATTGTCCCCATTGCCCCCATTGCCCCCAATGTCCCCAATGCCCCCATTGCCCCCAATGTCCCCATTGCCCCCAATGTCCCCATTGCCCCCATTGCCCCCATCGCCCCCATTGCCCCCATTGCCCCCATTGCCCCCATTGCCCCCACGTCCCCACCTCCCTCGGCGATGTCCCCCCATCCGGTGGCCACGCAGGGGGTCCCGGGCGGGAAGCGCAGGGTGGGGGCGGGGAGGCAGACGGGCAGGATGGTGGCCGAGAAGGGGACGGGCCGGGCCAGCTGGGCCAGCGCGATGTCCCCGCTGGTGGCCTCGCCCGCGTAGGACGGGTGGGGCAGGACACGCCCCAGCGGGATGGACACGCCCACCCCCGACGGGCCCGACAGCTCCGGGGCGCCCAGCAGCACCGTGTACGAGCGGGGGTCACGGTCCCTACGGGGACATGGGGACAATGGGGGTGTTGGGGGTGATGGGGGCAATGGGGGTGTTGGGGGTGATGGGGGCAATGGGGGTGTTGGGGGCATTGGGGACATTGGGGGCAATGGGGGCAATGGGGACATTGGGGGCAATGGGGACATTGGGGACATTGGGGGCAATAGGGACAATGGGGGACATTGGGGGCAATGGGGGCATTGGGGGCATTGGGGGCATTGGGGACATGGGGGGCAATGGGGGGCAATGGGGGCAATGGGGGCAATGGGGGCATTGGGGGCATTGGGGACAATGGGGACATTGGGGGCAATGGGGGCATTGGGGACATTGGGGGCAATGGGGACATTGGGGGCGATGGGGGTGATGGGGGCAATGGGGACATTGGGGTGATGGGGACATGGGGGGCAATTGGGGTGATGGGAGTGATGGGGACATTGGGGACATGTGGGGCAATGGGGACATTGGGGACAATGGGGGTGATGGGGACAATGGGGTCCCCAGGGGTCATGAGTCACCCCCACTTCCAGTCCCCCCCATTTCTCCCATCCAGAACCCCCATGTGACCCCCTCAGCCCCACATTTATCTCCCCAGCCCCATAACCACCCCCTATAGCCCCATTTCCCCCCCATTTCCCCCCATTTCCCCCCATTCCCCCCCAGCCCCACAACCGGCTCCGCTCCCCCACTCTCCTGTCTGGAACGTCAACCCCAACGCACAACTGGTCCCAGCCCCCATTTCCCCCCATATCTCCCCATTTATCCCCATTTCTCCCCATATCCCCCCTTCACAAGCCCCCTGTGACCCCCCCCCCAGCCCCATAACCCCCCATTTCCCCCCATTCCCCCCCATTTCCCCCCAGCCCCACAACCGGCCCCGCTCCCCCACTCTCCTGTCTGGAACGTCAACCCCAACGCACAACTGGTCCCAGCCCCCCATTTCTCCCCATTTCCCCCCCATATCTCCCCTCCCCGACCCCCATGTGACCCCCCCATCCCCCCCCAATCCCCATAGCCCCATAACCCCCCCATTTCACCCTATTTCCCCCCATTTCCCCCAGCCCCACAACCAGCCCCACTCCCCCGCTCTCCTGTCTGGAACGTCAACCCCAACGCACGACTGGTCCCAGCCCCCCATTTCCCCCCATTTCCCCCCATATCTCCCCATTTCTCCCCATTTCCCCCCATATCTCCCCATTTCCTCCCATATCACCTCTTGATCCCCATTGGGTGCCCTTGGGTGCTCTTGAACCCCCTTGAGTGCCCTTGGGTGCCCTTGATCCTCATTGAGCACCCTTGATCCCCATTGGGTGCCCTTGACCCCCATTGACTACCCTTGACTCCCATTGGGTGCCCTTGACCCCCATTGGGTGCCCTTGACCCCCATTGACTACCCTTGACTCCCATTGGGTGCCCTCGATCCCCATTGGGTGCCCTTGACCCCCATTGACTACCCTTGATCCCCATTGGGTGCCCTTGACCCCCATTGGGTGCCCTTGACCCCCATTGACTACCCTTGATCCCCATTGGGTGCCCTTGACCCCCATTGGGTGCCCTTGACCCCCATTGACTACCCTTGACTCCCATTGGGTGCCCTCGATCCCCATTGGGTGCCCTTGACCCCCATTGACTACCCTTGACTCCCATTGGGTGCCCTTGACCCCCATTGGGTGCCCTTGACCCCCATTGACTACCCTTGATCCCCATTGGGTGCCCTTGACCCCCATTGGGTGCCCTTGACCCCCATTGACTACCCTTGACTCCCATTGGGTGCCCTTGACCCCCATTGACTACCATTGATCCCCATTGGGTGCCCTTGACCCCCATTGACTACCCTTGACTCCCATTGGGTGTCCTTGATCCCCATTGGGTGCCCTTAACCCCCATTGACTACCCTTGATCCCCATTGGGTGCCCTTGACCCCCATTGGGTGCCCTTGACCCCCATTGACTACCCTTGACTCCCATTGGGTGCCCTTGACCCCCATTGGGTGCCCTTGACCCCCATTGACTACCCTTGATCCCCATTGGGTGCCCTTGACCCCCATTGGGTGCCCTTGACCCCCATTGACTACCCTTGATCCCCATTGGGTGCCCTTGACCCCCATTGGGTGCCCTTGACCCCCATTGACTACCCTTGACTCCCATTGGGTGCCCTCGATCCCCATTGGGTGCCCTTGACCCCCATTGACTACCCTTGACTCCCATTGGGTGCCCTTGACCCCCATTGGGTGCCCTTGACCCCCATTGACTACCCTTGATCCCCATTGGGTGCCCTTGACCCCCATTGGGTGCCCTTGACCCCCATTGACTACCCTTGACTCCCATTGGGTGCCCTTGACCCCCATTGACTACCATTGATCCCCATTGGGTGCCCTTGACCCCCATTGACTACCCTTGATCCCCATTGGGTGCCCTTGATCCCCATTGGGTGCCCTTGACCCCCATTGACTACCCTTGATCCCCATTGGGTGCCCTTGACCCCCATTGGGTGCCCTTGACCCCCATTGACTACTCTTGACTCCCATTGGGTGCCCTTGATCCCCATTGGGTGCCCTTGACCCCCATTGACTACTCTTGATCCCCATTGGGTGCCCTTGACCCCCATTGGGTGCCCTTGACCCCCATTGACTACCCTTGACCCCCATTGGGTGCCCTTGACCCCCATTGACTACCCTTGACTCCGATTGGGTGCCCTTGATCCCCATTGGGTGCCCTTGACCCCCATTGACTACCCTTGATCCCCATTGGGTGCCCTTGACCCCCATTGGGTGCCCTTGACCCCCATTGAGTATCCACCCCCCCCCACCCCCCCCGACCCATAGCGCCCCATAGCGCCCCATAGCGCCCCAACGCACAACTGGTCCCAGCCCCCCCATTTCCCCCCATTTCTCCCCACATCCCCCCTCCCCGCCACCCAGGTGACCCCCCCCCCCGCCCCATAGCGCCCCACAGCGCCCCGACGCACAACTGGTCCCAGCCCCCCATTTCCCCCCATATCCTCCCATTTCCCCCCTCCCTGCCCCCAGGTGACCCCCCCCCGCCCCATAGCGCCCCACAGCGCCCCATTCTCACGTCTGGAAGCAGTGTGCGGCCGTGAGCACCCAGGCGGGCGCCACCAGGGAGGCCCCGCAGACGTGGCGGCCGCGGCGCCGCAGGGAGCCCTGCCACGGCCACTGCCCCTCCCCCGCGTCCTCGCCGCCCACGTTGCGCGACAGCCCCGCCAGGGGGCGCCCGCAGCCTGGGGACAATGGGGATCAATGGGGGCGATGGGGGCGATGGGGGCGATGGGGACATTGGGGACAATGGGGGCAATGGGGGCAATGGGGGTGATGGGGACATTGGGGGCAATGGGGGCAATGGGGGCAATGGGGGCAATGGGGGCAATGGGGACATTGGGGACATTGGGGGCAATGGGGACAATAGGGACAATGGGGACAATGGGGGACAATGGGGACATTGGGGGCAATGGGGGCAATGGGGACATTGGGGGCAATGGGGGCGATGGGGACATTGGGGGCAATGGGGACAATGGGGGCAATGGGGACATTGGGGGTGATGGGGGCAATGGGGGTGATGGGGGCGATGGGGACATTGGGGGTGATGGGGGCAATGGGGACACTGGGGGTAATGGGGACATTGGGGGCATTGGGGGCAATGGGGGCAATGGGGGCAATGGGGGCAATGGGGGCGATGGGGGCGATGGGGACATTGGGGGCAATGGGGGCAATGGGGGTGATGGGGACATTGGGGGCATTGGGGGCAATGGGGGCAATGGGGGCAATGGGGGCAATGGGGGCGATGGGGGCGATGGGGACATTGGGGGCAATGGGGGCAATGGGGGTGATGGGGACATTGGGGGCAATGGGGACATTGGGGGCAATGGGGGTATTGGGGACACATGAGGTAATGGGGGCAATGGGGGCAATGGGGACAATGGGGGTGATGGGGACATTGGGGGCGATGGGGACAATGGGGGCAATGGGGGCATTGGGGACATTGGGGATAATGGGGACATTGGGGGAAATGGGGACAATGGGGTAATGGGGACATTGGGGACATTGGGACAATGGGGTAATGGGGGGCAATGGGGGTCAATGGGGGCAATGGGGACAATGGGGACATTGGGGACATTGGGGGCGATGGGGACATTGGGGACATTGGGGACAATGGGGGCAATGGGGACATTGGGGGCAATGGGGACATTGGGGACAATGGGGACAATGGGGGTGATGGGGACAATGGGGGCGATGGGGACAATGGGGATATTGGGGGCAATGGGGACAATGGGGACATTGGGGGCAATGGGGACAATGGGGACACATGGGGTAATGGGGACAATGAGGACAATGGGGGTAATGAGGGTAATTAATGGGATAATGGGGTAATGGGGGCAATGGGGGCAATGGGGACATTGGGGACAATGGGGACAATGGGGACATTGGGGACAATGGGGACAATGGGAGCGATGGGGACAATGGGGGATATTGGGGGCAATGGGGGCGATGGGGACAATGGGGACAATGGGGGCGATGGGGACATTTGGGACAGTGGGGTAATGGGGGGCAATGGGGGGCAATGGGGGTCAATGGGGACATTGGGGACAATGGGGGCAATGGGGACAATGGGGACATTGGGGACAATGGGGGCGATGGGGGCAATTAATGGGATAATTAATGGGGATAATTAATGGGGTAATGGGACAATGGGATAATTAATGGGATATTGGGGTAATGGGGGTAATGGGGGTAATTAATTAATGGGATAATGGGGTAATTGGGGTAATGGGGGCGATGGGGATAATTAATGGGATAACGGGGTAATGGGGGTGATGGGGATAATGAGGATAATTAACGGGATAATGGGGTAATGGGGGTAATGGGGATAATTAATGGGCTAATGGGGTAATGGGATCAATGGGGGTAATTAATGGGGTAATTAATGGGATAGTAGGGTAATTAATGGGCTAATGGGGTAATTAATGGGGTAATTAATGGGGCAGTGGGGTAATTAATGGGGTAATGGGGTAATTAATGGGTAGTGGGGCAATTAGTGGGGTAGTGGGGTAATTAATGGCGTAATGGGGTAATTAATGGGGTAGTGGGGTAATTAATGGGGGAGTGGGGTAATTAGTGAGTAATTAACGGGTCAATGGGACATGGGGGTCCCCCCATCCCCCACTCACTGAACTTGGACCTGGAGAGCGGCCCCGGGGAGCCTGCGGGGGGGAGCGCTCAGGGACCCAGGCGTCCGGGACCCATAAGTGACCCCCATGACCCCCCAGGGGACCCAGGCGTCCGGGACCCATAACTGACCCCCATGACCCCCCAGGGGACCCAGGCGTCCGGGACCCATAACTGACCCCCCCAGGGGACCCAGGTGTCTGGGCCCCATAACTGACCCCCATGACCCCCCAGGGGACCCAGGCGTCCGGGACCCATAAGTGACCCCCATGACCCCCCAGGGGACCCAGGCGTCCGGGACCCATAAGTGACCCCCATGACCCTCCAGGGGACCCAGGCGTCCAGGACCCATAAGTGACCCCCATGACTCCCTAGAGGGACCCAGGCGTCTGGGCCCCATAAGTGACCCCCATGACCCCCCAGGGGACCCAGGCGTCCGGGACCCATAACTGACCCCCATGACCCCCCAGGGGACCCAGGCGTCCGGGACCCATAACTGACCCCCCCAGGGGACCCAGGTGTCTGGGACCCATAACTGACCCCCATGACCCCCAGGGGACCCAGGCGTCCGGGACCCATAAGTGACCCCCATGACCCTCCAGGGGACCCAGGCGTCCGGGACCCATAAGTGACCCCCATGACCCTCCAGGGGACCCAGGCGTCCGGGACCCATAAGTGACCCCCATGACCCCCCAGGGGACCCAGGCGTCCGGGACCCATAAGTGACCCCCATGACCCTCCAGGGGACCCAGGCGTCCAGGACCCATAAGTGACCCCCATGACTCCCTAGAGGGACCCAGGCGTCTGGGCCCCATAAGTGACCCCCATGACCCCCCAGGGGACCCAGGCGTCCGGGACCCATAACTGACCCCCATGACCCCCCAGGGGACCCAGGCGTCCGGGACCCATAACTGACCCCCCCCAGGGGACCCAGGTGTCTGGGCCCCATAACTGACCCCCATGACCCCCCAGGGGACCCAGGCGTCCGGGACCCATAAGTGACCCCCATGACCCCCCAGGGGACCCAGGCGTCCGGGACCCATAACTGACCCCCATGACCCCCCAGGGGACCCAGGCGTCCGGGACCCATAAGTGACCCCCATGACCCCCCAGGGGACCCAGGCGTCCGGGATCCATAAGTGACCCCCATGACCCCCCAGGGGACCCAGGCGTCCGGGACCCATAAGTGACCCCCATGACCCTCCAGGGGACCCAGGCATCCGGGACCCATAACTGACCCCCATGACCCCCCAGGGGACCCAGGCGTCCAGGACCCATAACTGACCCCTATGACCCCCAGAGGGACCCAGGCGTCCGGGACCCATAAGTGACACCCCCCCCCGCCCCCCGGGGACCCAGGCGTCCGGGCCCCCTTAAGTGACCCCCCCCCCCCTTCCGGGGACCCAGGCGTCCAGGCCCCATAATTGACCACCCTAGAGGGACCCAGGCGTCCGGGCCCCACAACTGATCCCCAATCTCAGGGGACTCAGGTGTCCGGGCCCCATAATTGACCTCCCCTAGAGGGACCCAGGCGTCCGGGCCCCACATCCCCCCCCCATAACCCCCCTATATGGACCCAGGTGTTCGGGGCCCCACACCTGCCCCATAAGTGACTCCCCCAATACCAAAGGACCCAGTCCCACATCCCCCCCCATAAGCCCCCTAGAGGGACCCAGGTGTCCGGGCCCCACAAGTGACCTCTCCCCCCAGGGGACCCAGGCGTCCGGGCCCCACATCCCCCCCCATACCCCCCCTAGAGGGACCAGGCATCCGGGCCCCCTAATTGACCCCCATGACCACTCAAGAGGGACCCAGGCGTCCGGGCCCCATAAGTGACCCCCATAGCCCCCAGGGGACCCAGGCGTCCGGGGCCCCACATCCCCCCCCATAACCCCCCAGAGGGACCCAGGTGTCCGGGCCCCACATCCCCCCCCCCATAACCCCCCAGAGGGACCCAGGCGTCCGGGCCCCACACCTGCCCCATAAGTGACTCCCCCAATACCAAAGGACCCAGCCCCACATCCCCCCCCATGACCCCCCTAGAGGGACCCAGGCGTCCGGGCCCCACAAGTGACCCCCCCCCAGGGGACCCAGGCGTCCGGGCCCCACATCCCTCCCCATAACCCCCCTATATGGACCCAGGTGTTCGGGCCCCACACCTGCCCCATAAGTGACACCACCAATGCCAAAGAATCCAGCCCCACATCCCCCCCATAAGCCCCCTAGAGGGACCCAGGTGTCCGGGCCCCATAACTGACCCCCATGACCCCCAGGGGACCCAGGTGTCCGGGCCCCATAAGTGACTCCCCCAATACCAAAGGACCCAGCCCCACATCCCCCCCCATGACCACCTAGAGGGACCCAGGCGTCCGGGCCCCACAAGTGACCCCCCCCCCCAGGGGACCCAGGCGTCCGGGCCCCACATCCCCCCCATAACCCCCCTAGAGGGACCTAGGCGTCCGGGCCCCATAACTGACCCCCCTAGGGGACCCAGGCGTCCGGGCCCCACAAGTGACCCCAAATCCCAGGGGACCCAGGTGTCCGGGCCCCACAAGTGACCCCCATGACCCCCAGGGAACCCCAGGCGTTCGGGCCCCACATCCCCCCCATAACCCCCCTAGAGAGACCCAGGCATCCGGGCCCCCTAATTGACCCCCATGACCACCCCAGAGGGACCCAGGCGTCCGGGCCCCACAACCTGCCCCATAAGTGACTCCCCCAATACCAAAGGACCCAGCCCCCACATCCCCCCCCATGACCCCCTAGAGGGACCCAGGCGTCCGGGGCCCCATAAGTGACTCCCCAATGCCAAAGGACCCAGCCCCACATCCCCCCCATGACCCCCTAGAGGGACCCAGGCGTCCGGGCCCCACAAGTGACCCCCCCCCAGGGGACCCAGGCGTCCGGGCCCCACCTGTGTCGCAGCCGTGGGTCGCGCGCCGTGGGCCGCCAGCAGCAGCAGCAGCAGCACCAGGGGGTCGGGGGTCCCCCATGGCGGCCCAGCCCCCCAACCGGGCCCCACGGCGACGCCGCTTATATGGGGCGCGTGGGGGCGGGGCCGGGGGGGCGGGGCCTGGGGGGGGCGGGGCCGGGCGGGGCCCCTCGCCCGACGGGTTCGCCCACGCGCCGGGGGGCGGGGGTGGGGCCCGACGCCTGGGTCCCTCACCCCGCGTCACCCCCATGGGTGGGGCCCGGACGCCTGGGTCCCTTCATTGGGGTGTCACTTATGGGGCGGATATGGGGCCCGGATGCCTGGGGTCCCTTCATTGGGGTGTCACTTATGGGGCCCGGACGCCTGGGTCCCTCACCCCACGTCACCCCCCATGTGTGGGGCCCGGACGCCTGGGTCCCACAGTTGACATCAACCCCCATATATGGGGCTCAGACGCCTGGGTCCCTTCATTGGGGTGTCACTTATGGGGCAGATATGGGGCCCGGACGCCTGGGTCCCTTCATTTGGGGTGTCACTTATGGGCAGATATGGGCCCGGACGCCTGGGTCCTTTCATTGAGGTGTCACTTATGGGGCAGATATGGGGCCCGGACGCCTGCGTCCCTTCATTGGGTGTCACTTATGCGGGCAGATATGGGCCCGGACGCCTGGGTCCTTTCATTGGGGTGTCACTTATGGGGCAGATATGGGGCCCGGACGCCTGGGTCCCTTCATTGGGGTGTCACTTATGGGGCAGATATGGGGCCCGGATGCCTGGGTCCCTCACCCCACATCATTCCCATATATGGGTCCCTTCCTTGGGGGTTCACTTATGGGGCCCCGGACGCCTGGGTCCACTCACTTGTCATCACCCACCATATATGGGGCCCGGACGCCTGGGTCCCTCTATTTGTCTACAGCCCCATATGTGGGGCCCCGGACGCCTGGGTCCCTCACTCCACATCATTCTCATGTATGGGGCCCCGGACGCCTGGGTCCCTCACCCCACATCAGCCCCATATATGGGTCCCGGACGCCTGGGTCCCTCACCCCACATCAGCCCATATATGGGGCCCGGACGCCTGGGTCCCTTCATTGGGGTGTCACTTATGGGGCAGATGTGGGGCCCGGACGCCTGGGTCCCTTGGTTGGAGGTTCACTTATGGGTCCCGGATGCCTGGGTCCCTCACTTGACATCAACCCCCATATATGGGTCCCGGACGCCTGGGTCCCTTGGTTGGAGGTTCACTTATGGGTCCCGGACGCCTGGGTCCCTCCCCGCCCCCCCCGTCCCCTGCCCGGGGGGGGGGTGTGGGGCAGGGTGTGGGGCCCGGACGCCTGGGTCCCTCCCCCCACGCCAGCGTCTCATGTCCCAACAGGCCCCGTCAGCACAAACTTATGGGGCCCGGACGCCTGGGTCCCTTCCCTTCCCCTCCCCCCACCCCCCCCCAATGGAATCTATGGGTCACCCAGCCCCCCCCAACCCCCCCAAACAGGCACCTCCCTGGACACCTAAACCCCAACAACGGGCCCCTATGGGGGCATCAGGACCCCACCCCCTCCACCAAGCCCCCAACCCCCCCCCAAATAAAATCTATGGGGCAGCCAGGCCCCCAAACCCCCAAACCGCCCCCCAAGCGCCCCCAGACCCCCAATATCCCCCTATGGGGCAGCCGGACCCCCAAGTCCCCCCAGATCCCCCCAAAACCCCCAACAGGCACCTACATGGACACCTAAACCCCCCCCAAGGCGCGAATCAGGACCCCAAACCCCTCCGGGAGCCCCAAATCGCCCCAAAATGGCCCCAAAACGGCCGCAAAACGCCCCGAAACACATCGGAGACACAAAATAACATCCAGAGAACCCCCCGGGAGCCCAAAAAGCCTCAAATTCACCCCAAAAAGGCTTAAAAGCGCTTCTGACCTTCCCAAGATGGCGGCGCGAAGGGGGGGGCTTTAAACCCTCTCAAAATGGCGGCCGGAAAAAGGGCGGGAAACGGACCCTCTCAAAATGGCGGCCGGAGAAGGGCGGGAATTTGACCTTCCCAAGATGGCGCCCGGCCCCTCCTGCTCCCCCCCCCGCCCTCCCCAAGATGGCGGCGCCGCCAGGGGGCGTGGCCTCGCTCCCCATTGGCTGCGGCGGCCGCGGGGGCCGCTGGGATCGCGCCGGACCCGGAACGAGCCGCCGCCGCCATTATGGTGAGCGCCAAAAAAGCCCCAAAATCACCCCAATTTGCCCCAAAAATCCCCCCCCGCGGCCCTCCCCCACCCTCGGGAAACCCCCCCCGCGTGGGGAACCCCCGGGTTTGCGCGGGAAATCCCGGATTTGCGCGGGAAAGAGCGGATTTGCGCGGGAAATGCGACACACCCCCCCCCCCCCGGGCCCCGCGCGGAGGCCACACCCCTTTTCCTTATAAGGAAAACCACGCCCCCCCTGGTGGAGGCCACGCCCACATATCGTTGGCCACGCCCCTATGGGACCAACCACGCCCACATAACAATGACCACGCCCCCTATGGCGCTGGCCACGCCCACAGGACCCCACCCATGTGACCCCACGTGACCCCCATGTGACACCCCCTCCCATGACCCCATGTGACCCCCTGACCCTGGTGACCCCCATGTGACCCCCTGACCCCCATGTGACCCCGACCCCCCATGTGACCCCCCCATGACCCCATGTGACCCTTGACCCCCATGTGACCCCGACCCCCCCATGTGACCCCCCCATGACCCCATGTGACCCCCTGACCCCCCATGTGACCCCCATGTGACCCCAGAGCATCATGTGACCCTCCCTCCCCATCCCATGTGACCCCACCCATGACCCCATGTGACCCCCTGATCCCCATGTGACCCCCATGTGACCCCAGAGCATCATGTGACCCTCCCCCCCCATCCCATGTGACCCCACCCAT
Organism: Nesoenas mayeri; assembly: GCF_963082525.1. Taxonomy (NCBI): domain Eukaryota; kingdom Metazoa; phylum Chordata; class Aves; order Columbiformes; family Columbidae; genus Nesoenas; species Nesoenas mayeri. The sequence continues at coordinate 437,665 of NC_137570.1, read as the reverse complement.
GACCCCATGTGACCCCCTGACCCCCATGTGACCCCATGTGACCCCAGACCCCCATGTGACCCCCATATAACCCCCCTATGACCCCACCCCCCATGACCCCCGACCCCCCCATATAACCCCATATGACCCCACCCCCCCATGACCCCTGACCCCCCCCGTGACCCCCCCGTGACCCCGTGACCCCCGTGTGACCCCAGGACGTGTTCCTGATGATCCGGCGGCACAAAACCACCATCTTCACGGACGCGAAGGAGTCGAGCACCGTGCTGGAGCTCAAGCGCGTGGTGGAGGGCATCCTGCACCGGCCCCCCCAGGACCAGCGCCTGTACAAGGTACCTATGGGGCCCATACATCATATAGATCAGATACATCACCATAGAGACCATAGAGATCAGATACATAACCATAGAGATGAGATACGGCACCATAGAGACCTTAGAGATCACCATAGAGACCATAGAGACCAGATACATAACCATAGAGACCAGAGAGATCACCAGAGAGACCATAGAGATCATAGAGTTCAGATACATAACCATAGAGACCATAGAGATCACCAGAGAGACCAGAGAGATCATAGAGTTCAGATACATAACCATAGAGACCAGAGAGATCACCAGAGAGACCAGAGAGATCATAGAGTTCAGATACATAACCATAGAGACCATAGAGATCACCATAGAGACCATAGAGATCATAGAGTTCAGATACATAACCATAGAGACCATAGAGATCACCAGAGAGACCATAGAGATCGTAGAGTTCAGATACATAACCATAGAGACCAGAGAGATCACCAGAGAGACCATAGAGATCATAGAGTTCAGATACATAACCATAGAGACCAGAGAGATCACCAGAGAGATCATAGAGTTCAGATACATAACCATAGAGACCAGAGAGATCACCAGAGAGATCATAGAGTTCAGATACATAACCATAGAGACCAGAGAGTTCAGATACGTAACCATAGAGACCATAGAGATCACCAGAGAGACCATAGAGATCATAGAGTTCAGATACATAACCATAGAGACCATAGAGTTCAGATACGTAACCATAGAGACCATAGAGATCACCAGAGAGACCATAGAGATCATAGAGTTCAGATACATAACCATAGAGACCAGAGAGATCACCAGAGAGACCAGAGAGATCACCAGAGAGACCAGAGAGATCATAGAGTTCAGATACAGAACCATAGAGACCAGAGAGATCACCATAGAGACCATAGAGATCATAGAGTTCAGGTACATAACCATAGAGACCAGAGAGATCACCATAGAGACCAGAGAGGATCATAGAGTTCAGATACATAACCATAGAGACCAGGAGAGATCACCAGAGAGACCAGAGAGATCATAGAGTTCAGATACAGAACCATAGAGACCAGAGAGATCACCAGAGAGACCATAGAGACCATAGAGTTCAGATACAGAACCATAGAGACCATAGAGATCACCAGAGAGACCATAGAGATCGTAGAGTTCAGATACAGAACCATAGAGACCAGAGAGATCACCAGAGAGACCATAGAGACCATAGAGTTTCAGATACATAACCATAGAGACCATAGAGATCACCAGAGAGACCAGAGAGATCATAGAGTTCAGATACATAACCATAGAGACCAGAGAGATCATAGAGTTCAGATACATAACCATAGAGACCATAGAGATCACCAGAGAGACCAGAGAGATCATAGAGTTCAGATACATAACCATAGAGACCAGAGAGATCACCAGAGAGACCATAGAGATCATAGAGTTCAGATACATAACCATAGAGACCATAGAGATCACCAGAGAGACCAGAGAGATCATGGAGTTCAGATACATAACCATAGAGACCAGAGAGATCACCAGAGAGACCATAGAGATCATAGAGTTCAGATACATAACCATAGAGACCAGAGAGATCACCATAGAGACCAGGGAGATCATAGAGTTCAGATACAGAACCATAGAGACCAGAGAGATCACCAGAGAGACCATAGAGTTCAGATACGTAAC
>NC_137570.1:358221-435453 GCF_963082525.1 Nesoenas mayeri | reverse complement strand
GGTCACTAAGGGGGTAATTAAGGGGTAATTAAGGGGGTCACTAAGGGGGTAATTAAGGGGGTCACTAAGGGGGTCACTAAGGGGGTAATTAAGGGGTAATTAAGGGGGTCACTAAGGGGGTCACTAAGGGGGTCACTAAGGGGGTAATTAAGGTGGTAACTAAGGGGGTAATTAAGGGGTAATTAAGGGGGTAATTAAGGGGGTCACTAAGGGGGTCACTAAGGGGGTCACTAAGGGGGTAATTAAGGGGGTAATTAAGGGGTAATTAAGGGGGTCACTAAGGGGGTCACTAAGGGGGTCACTAAGGGGGTCACTAAGGGGGTAATTAAGGGGGTAATTAAGGGGGTCACTAAGGGGGTCACTAAGGGGGTCACTAAGGGGGTAATTAAGGAGGTAATTAAGGGGTAATTAAGGGGGTCACTAAGAGGGTAATTAAGGGGGTCACTAAGGGGGTCACTAAGGGGGTCACTAAGGGGGTCACTAAGGGGGTAATTAAGGGGGTAATTAAGGGGGTAATTAAGGGGGTCACTAAGGGGGTCACTAAGGGGGTCACTAAGGGGGTCACTAAGGGGGTCACTAAGGGGGTAATTAAGGGGGTCACTAAGGGGGTAATTAAGGGGTAATTAAGGGGGTCACTAAGGGGGTCACTAAGGGGGTCACTAAGGGAGTAATTAAGGGGGTAACTAAGGGGGTCACTAAGGGGGTAATTAAGGGGGTAATTAAGGGGGTCACTAAGGGGGTAATTAAGGGGTAATTAAGGGGGTCACTAAGGGGGTAATTAAGGGGGTCACTAAGGGGGTCACTAAGGGGGTCACTAAGGGGGTCACTAAGGGGGTCACTATGGGGTCACTATGGGGTCACTAAGGGGATAACTAAGGCAGTAACTAAGGGGGTAATTAAGGGGGTAACTAAGGGGGTAATTAAGGGGTAATTAAGGGGGTCACTAAGGGGGTAATTAAGGGGTAATTAAGGGGGTCACTAAGGGGGTAATTAAGGGGTAATTAAGGGGGTCACTAAGGGGGTCACTAAGAGGGTCACTATGGGGTCACTATGGGGGTCACTAAGGGGATAACTAAGGCAGTAACTAAGGGGGTAATTAAGGGGGTAACTAAGGGGGTAATTAAGGGGTAATTAAGGGGGTCACTAAGGGGGTCACTAAGGGGGTCACTAAGGGGGTCACTAAGGGGGTCACTAAAGGGGTAACTAAGGGAGTCACTAAGGGGGTAATTAAGGGGGTCACTAAGGGGTTAATTAAGGGGGGCTGACTGGAGCTCTGGGATTCTAAAGGGTTTCAGGGCAATGTGTGGGGGTTAATTAAGGGTTAATGAAGGGGGTAATGAAGGGGTTAATGAAGAGGTTAATGAAGGGGGTCATTAGGGTAATTAGCTAACGAGCTCACCGTGCTAACGAGGCGCAATGAGGGGCCATTAGGGGTTAACAAGGGCCAATCAATGAGGTGTAATTAGGGCTAACAAGGGGCAATGAGGGGTCATTAGGGTAACGAGGGGCAGTCAATGGGGCTCATTAGGGTAATTAGGTGCCGAGCTGACCGTGTGCGCGGCGCCGGTCGATGAGCGGCCGCTGCGGCGCCACCGGCTCGTCCTCGAACTCGAACTGCGGCACCACCGGCGGCCTGGGGACAGCACGCCGTGGGGCGGGGCCGAGGGGGCGGGGCCAAGGGGGCGGGGCCAAGGGGGGGGGGCCACGGGGGCCAATGGGGGCGAGGCCACGGGGGTTGGGGCCAAGGGGGGGGCGGGGCCACGGGGGCCAATGGGGGCGGGGCCAAGGGGGGGCAGGGACACGGGGGACAAGGGGGGCGGGGCCAAGGGGGCGGGGTCACGGGGGGCAATGGGGGCGGGGCCAAGGGGGCGGGGTCACGGGGGTTGGGGCCAAGGGGGGGCGGGGCCACAGGGGCCAATGGGGGCGGGGCAAGGGGGGGGCAGGGTCACGAGGGACAAGGGGGGCGAGGCCAAGGGGGCGGGGCCAAGGGGGTTGGGGCCAAGGGGGGGCGGGGCCACGAGGGCCAATGGGGGCGGGGACAAGGGGGGGCGGGGTCACGGGGGACAAGAGGGGCGGGGTCAAGGGGGCGGGGTCAAGGGGGGCGGGGTCAAGGGGGGCGGGGCCAAAGGAGGTGCAGGGTCAAAAGGGGGCGGGGTCCATGGGGAGGGTGGTGTCCATGGGGGTCGGGGGGCGGGGCCAATGGGGGTCGGGGCCAAGGGGGCGGGACCAAAGGGGGCGGGGTCCGGGAGGGGGGGTTGGGGGCAAGGGGGGGCGGGGTCACAGAGGGGGTGGGGCCAAGGGGGGCGGGGTCATTGGGGAGGGTGGTGTCCATGGGGGGGTGGGCTCCATGGGGGACAGGGGGCGGGGCCAAGGGGGGCGGGGCCAATGGGGGGTGGAGTCAGGGTCAATAGGGGTTGGACCATAGAAAGGGGGTGGGGTCTGGGGGGGCGAGCTCCATGGAGTGGCGGGGGGGGGTGGGGTCAATGGCGGGGGGCAGGGTCACTGGGGGGGTGGGGTCCATGTGGGACAGGGCGCGGGGTCAAAGGGGGCGGGGTCATTGAGGGGCAGGGTCAATGGGGAGGGCGGGGCCCATCGGGGGGCGGGGCCCATGGGGAGGGTGGTGTCCACGGGGGGGGCGGGCTCCATGGGGGACAAGGGGCGGGGTCAATGGGGCGGGGCCAATGGGGAGGCGGGGTGAATGGGGAGGGCAGGGCCAAGGGGGCGGGGCCAAGGGGGTCATGGGGGGATAGGCTCCATGGGGGGACAGGGGGCGAGGGCCAATGGGGAGGCGGGGGGTCAATGGGGGGGCGGGGCCCACGGGGGGGCGGGGTCGAGGTGGGTTGGACCATAGAGTGGGGGTGGGGTCAATGCAGTGGGGTCAGGGGGGCCGGGGGGGGGGGGCGTGGTCGAGGTGGCCCATCCCCCCTTATACCCCCCCACCCCCCATTAAAACCCCCCCCATCCCCCCGCCACCCCCTCTATACCCCTCCATCTCCCCTATACCCCCCACCATACCCCCCAACCCCCCCCATCTCCCCTACACCCTCCACCCCCCCCAATACCCCCCCCATCCCCCCTATACCCATCCCCCCCCACCCCCCTATTACCCCCCATCCCCCTCACCCCCCAGTACCCCCCACCCCCTCCATATTGCCCACCCCCTATTCCCCCTATACCCCCCATGCCCCCTATACCCCCCAAGGCCCCGCCCCCAAGCCCCGCCCACCCCCCAAACCCCACCCCCATGCCCCCAATCCCCGCCCCCTCAGAGCCCCCAACCCCTCTATGCCCCCACCCCCATGCCCTGCACCCTCACCCCCCCACCCCCCATGCCCCGCCCCCTCAATCCTTCACCCTCTATGCCCCGCCCCCCAAGCCCCTTTATGCCCCGCCCCAATACACCCCCATGCCCCGCCCCCCAAACCCCCCCAGCCCGCCAATACACCCCCCTAAGCCCCGCCCCCAAGCCCCGCCCACCCCCAAGCCCCGCCCCCAAACCCCAATAAACCCCCCTAAGCTCCGCCCCCAAGCCCCAATACACCGCCCTAAGCCCCGCCCCCCAGCCCCGCCCACCCCATGCCCCGCCCCTCAACCCCCAGCCCAATACACCGCCCTAAGCCCCGCCCCCTAGCCCCGCCCCCTCACCCTCCAAGCCCCGCCCCCCAAACCCCCCAGCCTGCCAATACATCCCCCTAAGCCCCGCCCCCCCAAACCCCCAGCCCGCCAATACACCCCCCAAGCCCCGCTCACCCCCATCCCCAAGCCCCGCCCACCCCCAAGCCCCGCCCCCCAAACCCCCAATACACTGCCTTAAGCCCCGCCCCCAGCTCCGCCCACTCATGCCCCGTCCCTCAAACCCCCAGCCCGCCAATACACCCAAGCCCCGCCCACTTCCCCAAGCCCCGCCCCTCAAACCCCCAGCCCGCCAATACACCCCCCTAAGCCCCGCCCCCCAAGCCCCAACCCCCCATGCCCCGCCCACCCCAAGCCCCGCCCCCAAATCCCCAATACATCCCCTAAGCCCCGCCCACCCCTCAAGCCCCCGCCCCCCAAGCCCCGCCTCTCCAACCCCCCAGCCCACCAATACACCCCTCACCCCCGCCCACCATGCCCCGCCCACCCCCAAGCCCCGCCCACCCTTATGCCACGCCCCCTCAACCCCCCCACCCCCCTTATGCCCCGCCTCTCAACCCCCCAGCCCGCCAATACACGCCCCCAAGCCCCCGCCCACCCATGTCCCGCCCCTCAAACCCCCAGCCCGCCAATATACCCTCTAAGCCCCGCCCACCCCCCCCAAGCCCCGCCCACACCCCCAAGCCCGCCCCTCAAACCCCCAGCCCGCCAATACACACCCCCAAGCCCCGCCCACCCCAAGCCCCGCCCACCCATGTCCCGCCCCTCAACCCCCCCAGCCCACCAATACACCCCCTAACCCCGCCCACCATGCCCCGCCCACCCCCCCTGCCCCGCCCACCCCCCATGCCCCGCCCCTCAACCCCCCCACCCTCCTTATGCCCCGCCCCTCAAACCCTCAGCCCGCCAATACACCCCCTAAGCCCCGCCCACTTCTCCAAGCCCCGCCCCCAAACCCCTAGCTCGCCAATACACCCCTAACCCCGCCCCTCCCAAGCCCCGCCCACCCCCCCAAGCCCTGCCCCTCAAACCCCCAGCCCGCCAATACACCCCCTAACCCCGCCCACCCCCAAGCCCCGCCCACCCCAATCCCCGCCCCACCATGCCCACCCTCCTAGCCCCGCCCACTCATGTCCCGCCCCCCAAACCCCCAGCCCGCCAATACACCCCCCTAACCCGCCCCTCAAGCCCCGCCCACCCCCAAGCCCCGCCCACTCCCAAGCCCCGCCCCCCAGCCCCGCCCCTCCCCGCCCGTCCGCTGACTTGTCGGGCGGCTGTGCGGGCGGCTCGTCGCGGCTCTCCCGGGCGGGCGCCGCCTGGCGCAGGGGGGTGAGCGGCCTCCGCGGCCGGGGCGGCCGCCGCAGCTCCAGCGTCCCCCGCTCCGCGATCAGCTCCAGCAGCCGCCGGATCTCGGCGGGCGGCGGCGCCCACTGCCCTTCTCCCCCCTCCTCCTCCTCCTCCTCGGCCTCCTCCCCGTCGCTCCGCGGGACGCACCAATCAGCGTCCTCGCCCGCCCAATTGGCATCCTTGCCCGGCCAATCGGCGTCCTTGGCGGGCCAGTCGCCGTCCTGCGCGGGCCAATCGGAAGACGAGGGGGGCGGGTGTCGGCGGCGGCAGCGGGGGGCGGGGGGGGAGCTGGGAACGGCGGCCTCGGCCGCCATGGCTGCGCGGGCACGGAGCGTTAATTAATTACCTCAGGAGCTCGTTAATTGAGGCGAGAAATGGGGGTTGAAGCGCTGAAAGGGTTGAATTGGGGTCTATACTGGGAATGGGGGGGTTACTGGTTTATACTGGGGAATGGGGGGGGGTCACTGGGCTCCTACCGGCTCCGGCGTCTCCTCAATAGTGGCGGCGGCAGGGAGGAGCGTCCCTCTCTCTCCCCGCCCACACTCCCCCAACCACCCAATCACCGCGCTCTCCCTTGCCCACATCGCCATCTGATTGGCCAACCCCCCTTTAACCCCGCCCCCTTCCTGGCACGCCCGCTTCCCTTCCACCTCACCTCCCTCACCGCGCATGCGCACCCACCCTACGCCACCCTACCCCTCCGCTTGCCGCCCTCCGGTTGGTTCCACTTCCGGTTGGCCGCCGGCGCCATCTTGGATTGGGGGCGGCGGGAAAAGCGGCGGCAACCGGGGGGTTTCCCCCCCCCCCCCCCCCCCAGGGTGATTTTTGGGGTGAAATCGGCGGTTTTTGGGGCTCCCCGGAGCGGGGGGGCGGCCGGAACCCCCCCCCGGAGCTGCAGCCGCCGGGGGGGGGGAAACTTATGGGGCCGGGGCGGGACCCACAAGCGGAGACAGCGGAGAGAACGGTGAGCGGTGGGGGGGGGCACTTGTGGGGCGGGGGGGGGGGGGCACTTATGGGGCGGAATTGGGGCACTTATGGGGCGGAGTGGGGTCATTGAGTCACTTATGGGGCGGAGTTGGGTCCTCTAGGGCAACTTATGGGGCGGAATGGGGAGGTTTGGGGCACTTATGGGCAGGATTTGGTGTCATTGAGTCACTTGTGGGGCAGAACTGGATCCTCTGGGGCACTTATGGGGCAGAATGGGGTCATTGAGTCACTTGTGGGGCAGAGTTGGGTCCTTTGAGTCACTTATGGGGCAAAATGTGGAGGTTTGGGGCACTTATGGGGCAGAACTTGGGGTCTTGTGTCACTTATGGGGCAGAGTTGGGTCCTCTGGGGCACTTATGGGGCGGAACTGGGCACTTATGGGGCAGAATGGGGTCATTGTGTCACTTATGGGGCAGAATTGGGTCCTCTGGGTCACTTATGGGGCGGAATGGGGTCATTGAGTCACTTATGGGGCAGAGTTGGGTCCTTTGAGGCGCTTATGGGGCAGAGTTGGGTCGTCTAGGGCACTTATGGGGCAGGACTTGGGGTCTTGTGTCACTTATGGGGCAGAGTTGGATCCTTTGAGTCACTTATGGGGCAGAATGTGGAGGTTTGGGGCACTTGTGGGGCAGGGGGAATTTGGGGTGTTGTGTCACTTATGGGGCAGAACTGGGTCCTCTGGGGCACTTATGGGGCGGAATGGGGTCATTGAGTCACTTATGGGGCAGAGTTGGGTTCTCTGAGTCACTTATGGGGCAGAATGGGGAGGTTTGGGGCACTTATGGGGAGTTTGGGGGCACTTATGGGGCAGGACTTGGGGTCTTGTGTCACTTATGGGGGCGAAATGGGGTCACTGGGGCACTTGTGGGGCAGAGTTGGGTCCTTTGAGTCACTTATGGGGCGGAATGTGGAGGTTTGTGGCACTTATGGGGCAGAGCATGAGGCACTTATGGGGCAGGACTTGGGGTCTTGTGTCACTTATGGGGCAGAGTTGGGTCCTCTGGGGCACTTATGGGGCGGAATGGGGCCACTGAGTCACTTATGGGGCAGAGTTGGGTCCTCTGGGGCACTTATGGGGCGGAATGGGGTCACTGAGTCACTTATGGGGCAGAATTGGGTCCTCTGAGTCACTTATGGTGCAGAATGGGGTCACTGGGGCACTTATGGGCAGAACTGGGTCCTCTGGGGCACTTATGGGGCAGAGTGGGGTCACTGAGTCACTTATGGGGCAGAGTTGGGTCCTTTGAGTCACTTATGGGGCAGAATGGGGAGGTTTGGGGCACTTATGGGGCAGAACTGGGTCGCTTATGGGTCAGATTTGGTTCTCTGGGTCACTTATGGGGCAGAACTTGGGGTCTTGTGTCACTTATGGGGCAGAGTTGGGGTCCTCTGGGGGCACTTATGGGGCAGGACTTGGGGTCTTGGGGCACTTATGGGGCAGAGTTGGGTCCTTTGAGTCACTTATGGGGCGGAATGGGGACGTTTGGGGGCACTTATGGGGCAGAACATGAGTCACTTGTGGGTCAGGATTTGGTTCCCCGGGTCACTTATGGTCAGGATTTGGTCCTCTGGGTCACTTATGGGGCAGAACTGGAGTCACTTATGGGTCAGGATTTGGTCCCCTGGGTCACTTATGGGGCAGAACTGGGGTCACTTATGGTTCAGGATTTGGTCCTCTGGGTCACTTATGGGCAGAACTGGGGTCACTTATGGGTCAGGATTTGATCCCCTGGGTCACTTATTGGGTCAAGGATTTGGATCCTTGGGTTACTTATGGGCCAGAACCGAGTCACTTATGGGTCAGGATTTGATCATCTGGGTCACTTATGGGGCAGAACTGGGGTCACTTATGGGTCAGGATTTGGTTCCCTGGTCACTTATCGGTCAGAATTTGGTCCTCTGGGTCACTTATGGGGCAGAACCCGCGTCACTTACGGGTCAGGATTTGGTCCTCTGGGTCACTTATGAGGCAGAACTGGGGTCACTTATGGGTCAGGATTTGGTCCTCTGGGTCACTTACGGGTCAGAATCTGGACCTTTGAGTCACTTATGGATCAGAACCTGAGTCACTTATGGGTCAGGATTTGGAAACCTGGGTCACTTGTGGGTCAGAACCCGAGTCACTTATGGGTCAGAATTTGGTTCTTGGGTCACTTATGGGGCAGAACCGCGTCACTTATGGGTCAGCGCTGACCTCCGTGTCCCTCTCTCCCCCAGGCCGCCTCCCGCGGGGCGCCGCGCCGACGTCCGCCGAGCCGTGGGGCCGCCCCATAGATTCCGTGGGGCCGCCCCATAGATTCCGTGGGGCCGCCCCATAGATTCCGTGGGTCGCGATGCCGTCGCTGGGCCCCACGGAGCCCGGGCTGTTCGAGCCCCGAAGATCCCGAGAGCCTGTTCGGGGAGCTGCGCGAGATCGGCCACGGCAGCTTCGGCGCCGTCTACTGCGTGAGTGCCGCCCCATAGCTGCCCCATAGCGACCCATAGCGGCCCCATAAACTGCCCTATGGCCACCCCAGAGTGGGACCCATGGCCGCCCCGTAGCTGCCCCATAGTGGGACCCATAGTGGGAACCATAGTCACCCCATGGCCGCCCCATGGCTGCCCCATAGTGGGCCCCATGGCTGCCCCATAGTGGGATCCATAGTGGGGCCCATAGTTGCCCCCACAGCCGCCCCATAGTGGGACCCATGGCTGCCCCATAGCCGCCGCATAGTGGGACCCATAGCAACCCCATGGCTGCCCCATAGCCACCCCATAGTGGGACCCATAGCCCCCCCATAGTGGGACCCATAGCCCCCCCATAGTGGGACCCATAGCTGCCCCATAGGTGCCCATGGCTGCCCCCATAGCCGCCCTATGGCCACCACCCATAGTGGGACCCATAGCTGCCCCATAGACACCCCATAGCGGGACCCATAGTGGGCCCCATAGCCACCCCATGGCTGCCCCATAGTGGGACCAATAGTGGGACCCATAGTCACCCCATAACTGCCGCATAGCTGCCCCATAGTGGGACCCATAGTGGGACCCATGGCCACCCCATAGCCACCCTATGGCCACCCCAGAGTGGGACCCATAGTCACCCCATGGCGGCCCCATGGGTGCCCCATAGCCACCCCATAGTGGGATCCATAGCGGCCCCATAGCCACCCTATGGCTGCCCCATAGTGGGACCCAGAGACACCCCATAGTGGGACCCATAGTGGGACCCATGGCTGCCCCATAACTGCCCCATAGTGGGACCCATGGCTGCCCCATAGCCGCCCCATAGACACCCCATGGTGGGACCCATAGTGGGACCCATAGCTGCCCCACAGACACCCCATAGTGGGACCCATAGTGGGACCCATGGCTGCCCTATAGTAGGCCCCATAGTGGGACCCATAACTGCCCCATAGTGGGACTCATAGCCGCCCCATAACCGCCCTATGGGCACCCCATGGCCGCCCTATAGCCGACCCATAGTGGGAGCCATAGCCACCCCATAGTGCCCCATGGCTGCCCCATAGCGGCCCTATGGCCGCCCCATGCGTGCCCCATAGTGGGACCCATGGTGGCACCCATAGCCACGCCATAGTGGGACCCATAGCTGCCCCATGGCTGCCCCATGATGGGACCCATGGCCGCCCCATAGCGGGACCCATAGCGGGACCCATAGCCACCCCATAGTGGGACCCATAGTGGGAGCCATGGCCACCCCATGGCAGCCCCATGGCAGCCCCATGGCAGCCCCATAGTGGGATCCATAGTGGGACCCATAGTGGGCCCCGTGGCCGCCCCATAGTGGGATCCATAGTGGGACCCATAGTGGGCCCCGTGGCCGCCCCATGGCCGCCCCATAGTGGGCCCCATGGCCGCCCCACGGCTGCCCCATAGCGCCCCATACCCTCCCCCAGGCCCGGGACCTTCGCACTAACGAGCTCGTCGCAATTAAGAAAATGTCGTATGGCGGGAAACGCTCCGATGAGGTAACGGGGACCCAGGAGTGCCCCAAGGGACCCAGGAGTTCGGGAGGGACCCAGGAGTGCCCCAGGGACCCAGGTGTCCGGGAGGGACCCAGGAGTGCCCCAAGGGACCCAAATAGGGGACCCAGGAGTTCGGGAGGGACCCAGGAGTCCGGGAGGGACCCAGGAGTTCTGAGGGACCCAAATAGGGGACCCAGGAGTTCTGGGGGACCCAGGCGTCCAGGAGGGACCCAGGCGTCCGGGAGGGGACCCAGGAGTGCCCCAGGGACCCAGGAGTGCCCCAAGGGACCCAGGAGTCTGGGAGGGACCCAGGAGTGCCCCAAAGGACCCAGGAGTCTGGGAGGGGACCCAGGAGTGCCCCAAAGGACCCAGGCATCCGGGAGGGGACCCAGGCGTCCGGGCCCCACAGATCCGTGGGTCTGTGCCCCACAGAAATGGCGCGACATCGTGCGCGAGGCGTCGCTGCTGCAGCGGCTGCGTCACCCCAACACCGTGCGCTTCCGCGGCTGCTACCTGCGCGGACACACCGCCTGGGTGAGCCCCACAAGTGTGGGGCTGCCCCCCAAGTGTGGGGCAGGACCCCCAAGTGTGGGGCTGGGGAGGGTGGGGTTGGAAATGGGGGTATTGGAGGGGTTTCTAGGGTCAGAAATGGGGGCTATGGGGGGGCATTGGGACCCCTAAGTGTGGGGCTGGACCCCTAAGTGTGGGGCGGGACCCCTAAGTGTGGGGCGGGGGGTTTGGGTGCTGGGAATGAGAGTTTTAGGGTCAGGTTTGGGCTCAGAAATGGGGTTTTGGGGGGGGGGGGTTGGGACCCCCAAGTGTGGGGTGGGACCCACAAGTGTGGGGCAGGACCCCCAAGTGTGGGGTGGGACCCATAAGTGTGGGGCGGGGGGTTTGGGTGTTGGGAATGGGAGTTTTGGGGTCGAATTTGGGCTCAGAAATGGGGTTTTGGAGGTGGGGCTGGACCCCTAAGTGTGGGGCTGGACCCCTAAGTGTGGGGCAGGACCTATAAGTGTGGGGCGGGGGGATTGGGTGCTGGGAATGAGAGTTTTAGGGTCAGGTTTGGGCTCAGAAATGGGATTTTGGGGGTGGGGTTGGGACCCCTAAGTGTGGGGCTGGACCCCTAAGTGTGGGGCGGGACCCATAAGTGTGGGGCTGGGGAGGGTGGGGTTGGAAATGGGGTATTGGGGGGGGGTTTAGGCTCAGAAATGGGGGCTATGGGGGGCCATTGGGACCCCCAAGTGTGGGGCGGGACCCCCAAGTGTGGGGCGGGAGTCATAAGTGTGGGGCAGAGGGTTTGGGTGCTGGGAATGGGAGTTTTGGGGTCGGGTTTGGGCTCAGAAATGGGGTTTTGGGGGTGGAATTGGGACCCCTAAGTGTGGGGCGGGACCCACAAGTGTGGGGCAGGACCCATAGATGTGGGGCAGGGGGTGTTGGGCCCCATAAGTATGGGGTAGGGACTTGGGGCCCAAAAATGGGGGGTTGGGGACACTGGGACCCATAGATGTGGGGCAGGGGGTGTCGGGCCCCATAAGTGTAGGGCAGGACCCATAGATGTGGGGCAGGGGGTGTCGGGCCCCATAAGTGTGGGGCAGGACCCATAGATGTGGGGCAGGGGGTGTTGGGCCCCATAAGTGTGGGGCAGGACCCATAGATGTGGGGCAGGGGGTGTTGGACCCCATAAGCGTTGGGGAGGGACTTGGGGCCCAGAAATGGGGTGTTGGGGACACTGGGACCCACAGATGTGGGGCAGGGGGTGTCGGGCCCCATAAGTGTGGGGCAGAGGGGCCGTCCTGCCCCACATCTATGGGGCGGGGCCGCTCTCCTCAGCTGGCCATGGAGCGCTGCGTGGGCTCGGCCGCCGACCTGCTGGAGGGTGAGTCCCGTGGGGCGGCGCTATGGGGCAGCCCCATAGATGGCGGCGCTCACACCCACAACCTCTGCCCCACAAGTGCACAAGAAGCCGCTGCGGGAGGTGGAGATCGCGGCCATCGGCCATGGGGCGCTGCGCGGCCTGGCCTACCTGCACCGCATGGGCGTCATCCACAGGTCGGACCCATAGATTGACCCATAGATTGACCCATAGATCCTGCCCCATAGATCCTGATCTATAGTGCAACCCACAGGTTGCATTGGGTTGGTGTTTCTGGTTCTTTTCTTGCTTGTGTTTGTCTGTGCTGCCCCATAACCTGCCCCATAGATCTTGCCCCATAGATCTTGCCCCATAGGTCCTGGGCCACAGATCCTACCCCATAGATCCTGGGCCATAACCTGCCCCATAGGTCCCGCCCCATAGATCCCGCCCCATGGGTCCCAGCCCATAACCTGCTCCGTAGATTCTGACCCATAGATTCTGACCCATAGATCTGCCCCATAGATCCCATCTTATAGAGCTTGCCACATAGATCTGACCCACAGATCCTGTTCTGTAACTCTGCCCCATAGATCCCGCCCCATAGATCCTGCCCCATAGGTCCCGGCCCATAATCTGCTCCATAGATTCTGACCCATAGATTCTGACCCATAGATTCTGACCCATAGATCCTATCTTATAGAGCTTGCCACATGGATCTGACCCACAGATCCTGTTCTGTAACTCTGCCCCATAGATCCCGCCCCATAGATCCCGCCCCATAGATCCTGCCCCGTAGGTCCCGGCCCATAACCTGCTCCATAGATTCTGACCCATAGATTCTGAGCCATAGATCTGCCCCATAGATCCCATCTTATAGAGCTTGCCACATAGATCTGACCCACAGATCCTGTTCTGTAACTCTGCCCCATAGATCCCGCCCCATAGATCCCGCCCCATAGCGGGACCCACAACTCTTGTTGTACTGGTTTCTCTGGTTCTTTTCTTGCCCCACTGATTCCTGCCCCACATTCTGCACTGTGCCCCACTGATCCCGCCCCACTGATCCCGCCCCACTGATCTCACCCCACTCATCTCCCTCTTCTCTGCCCCACTGATCCCGCCCCACTGATCCCGCCCCACTCATCTCTCTTTTCTCTGCCCCACAGCTCCTGCCCCACAGCTCCTGCCCCACTGATCCCACCCCACTCATTTCCCTCTTCTCTGCCCCACTCATCCTGCCCCACTGATCCCACCCCACTCATCTCCCTCTTCTCTGCCCCACTGATCCTGCCCCACTGATCTAGCCCCACTGATCCTGCCCCACTGATCTAGCCCCACTGATCCCACCCCATAGCTCCTGCCCCACTGATCCCGCCCCACTCATCTCTTGTCTGCCCCACTGCTCCCGCCCCACTGATCCCACCCCACTCATCTCCCTTTTCTCTGCCCCACTGATTCCGCCCCACAGATCCCGCCCCACTCATCTCCCTCTTCTCTGCCCCACTGATCCCGCCCCACTCATCTCTCTTTTCTCTGCCCCACAGCTCCTGCCCCACAGCTCCTGCCCCACTGATCCTGCCCCACTCATCTCCCTCATCTCTGCCCCACAGCTCCTGCCCCACAGCTCCTGCCCCACAGCTCCTGCCCCACGGATCCCGCCCCACTCATCTTCCTGTTCTCTGCCCCACAGATCCCGCCCCACAGATCCCGCCCCACAGATCCCGCCCCA
The DNA here is from genome assembly GCF_963082525.1 of Nesoenas mayeri. NCBI lineage: Eukaryota > Metazoa > Chordata > Aves > Columbiformes > Columbidae > Nesoenas > Nesoenas mayeri. The sequence continues at coordinate 421,937 of NC_137570.1, read as the reverse complement.
CTCATCTCATCTCTGCCCCACTGATCCTGCCCCACTGATCCCACCCCACTCATCTCCCTCATCTCTGCCCCACAGCTCCTGCCCCACAGCTCCTGCCCCACAGCTCCTGCCCCACAGCTCCTGCCCCACGGATCCCACCCCACTCATCTTCCTGTTCTCTGCCCCACTGATCCCGCCCCACTGATCCCACTCCACTCATCTCTCTCTTCTCTGCCCCACTGATCCTGCCCCACTGATCCCACCCCACTCATCTCTCTCTTCTCTGCCCCACTGATCCTGCTCCACTGATCCTGCCCCACTTATCTTCCTGTTCTCTGCCCCACTGATCCCGCCCCACTGATCTCACCCCACTTATCTCCCTCTTCTCTGCTCCACTGATCCCGCCCCACAGCTCCTGCCCCACTGATCCCACCCCATAGCTCCTGCTCCACTGATCCCGCCCCACTCATCTCTTGTCTGCCCCACTGATCCCACCTCACAGATCTAGCCCCACTGATCCCGCCCCACAGCTCCTGCTCCACTGATCCCACCCCACAGCTCCTGCCCCACTGATCCCGCCCCACTCTTCTCTGCCCCACTGCTCCTGCCCCACTGATCCCACCCCACAGCTCCTGCCCCACTGATCCCGCCCCACTCTTCTCTGCCCCACTGCTCCCGCCCCACTGATCCCGCCCCACGGCTCCGCCCCACAGGGACGTGAAGGCCGGGAACATCCTGCTGAGCGCCGTGGGGCAGGTGAAACTGGGCGACTTCGGCTCGGCCGCCACGGCCGCCCCCAGCGGGGCCTTCGTGGGGACCCCCTACTGGTGAGCGACCCCCAAGTGTGGGGCTGGGACCCCCAAGTGTGGGGCTGGACCCATAGCGCGGCTGGGATTGGTGGTTGTGACCCGCAAGTGTGGGGCTGGGACCCATAGCGCGGCTGGGATTGGTGGTTGTGACCCCCAAGTGTGGGGCTGGGACCCATAGCGCGACTGGGATTGGTGGTTGTGACCCCCAAGTGTGGGGCTGGGACCCATAGCGCGGCTGGGATTGGTGGTTGTGACCCCCAAGTGTGGGGCTGGGACCCACAGCGGGGCTGGGATTGGTGGCTGGGACCCCCAAGTGTGGGGCTGGGACCCATAGCGCGGCTGGGATTGGTGGTTGTGACCCCCAAGTGTGGGGTGGGACCCATAGCGGGGCTGGGACTGGTGGTTGTGACCCCCAAGTGTGGGGCTGAGGCCCACAAGTGTGGGGCTGGACCCATAGAGGCGCTGGGACTGGTGGTTGTGACCCCCAACTGTGGGGCTGGGACCCTGAAGTGTGGGACTGGGACCCACAGTGGGGCTGGGATTGGTGGTTGTGACCCCCAAGTGTGGGGCAGGGACTGGTGGTTGTGACCCCCAAGTGTGGGGCTGAGTTTAGGGGGGGGGGACCCAGGAGTTCGGTCCTGGTGCTCCTGCCCCACACATCCAGCCCCACACATCCCTGCCCCACATCCCTGCCCCACATCTGCCCCACATTTCCTGCCCCACGACTCTGTCCCACATCCCACCCCATACCTGCCCCACATCCCGCCCCACTTCTGACCCCCATCTCCCGCCCCACACCCCGCCCCACATCTCTACCCAACTCCTGAACCCCACATTCCTGCCCCACATCCCCGCCCCACATCTGTGCCCCACACCCTCACCCTACATCCCACACCCCTGCCCCACATGTGCCCCACATCTGCCTCACACCCCCACATCCCCGCCCCACATCCCCGCCCCACATCCCCGCCCCACATCCCCGCCCCACATCCTGCCCCCCATCTGATATCCCGCCCCACACCCTGCCCCACACCCTGCCCCACACCCTGCCCCACAGCCGCGCCCCACATCCATTGTGCCCCACATCGTGCCCCCCTTTCCTGCCCCACATCCCACCCCATACCTGTGCCCCACATCCCGCCTCACTCCTGACCCCCACATCCGCCCCACACCCCTGCCTCACACCTGTGCCCCACATCTCCACCCCACATCTCCACCCCACATCTCCACCCCACATCTCCACCCCACATCTCCACCCCACATCTCCACCCCACATCTCCTGCCCCACATCTCCTGCCCCACATCCCCGCCCCACATGTGCCCCACATCTGACATCCCGCCCCACATCCCGCCCCACATCCCGCCCCACATCCCGCCCCACATCCCGCCCCACATCATGTCCCACATCTCTGCCCCACACCCCCGCCCCACACTCGCCCCACATCATGCCCCACATCCATTGTGCCCCACGTTATGCCCCGACTTCCTGTCCCGCACATCCCGCCCCACACCTGTGCCCCACATCTCCTGCCCCACATCTCCTGCCCCACATCTCCTGCCCCACATCTCCTGCCCCACATCCCCGCCCCACATGTGCCCCACATCATGTCCCACATCTCTGCCCCACACCCCCGCCCCACACTCGCCCCACATCATGCCCCACATCCATTGTGCCCCACATTATGCCCCCACTTCCTGTCCCGCACATCCCGCCCCACATCCCCGCCCCACAACCCCCCCCCACATCCCACCCCACATTGTGCCCCACATCTCTGCCCCACATCTCTGCCCCACATCTCTGCCCCACATGTCTGCCCCACACCGTGCCCCACACCGTGCCCCACACCCCCGCCCCACACTCGCCCCACATCATGCCCCACATCCATTGTGCCCCACATTATGCCCCCACATCCCTGCCCCACATCCCCCCCCCACACCCTGCCCCACACCCTGCCCCACACCCTGCCGCACACCCTGCCGCACACCCTGCCCCACATCTCTGCCCCACATCTCTGCCCCACATCTCTGCCCCACACCCTGCCCCACACCCTGCCCCACACCCTGCCCCACACCCTGCCCCACACCCCCGCCCCACACGCGCCCCACACGCGCCCCACATCCATTGTGCCCCACATCCCGCCCCACATCCCGCCCCACATCCGCCCCACATCCTGCCCCACACGTGGCAGGATGGCCCCCGAGGTGATCGTGGCGGTGGACGAGGGGCCGTACGACGGCCGGGCCGACGTCTGGTCCTTGGGCATCACCTGCATCGAGCTGGGTGAGTGTGGGGCTGCCCCACGGCGACCCACATCCTGACCCACAGCACCCCATATCCACCCCGTATCTGCACCTCATCCTGCTCCACATCCTGCCCCACATCCCCCCACATCCCCTGCCCCACATCACCCCACATCACCCCACATCACCCCACATCACCCCACATCACCCCACATCACCCCACATCACCCCACATCCTGCCCCACATCCCCCCACATCCCCTGTCCCACATCACCCCATACCCACCCCATATCTGCACCTCGTCCTGCTCCAAATCCTGCCCCACATCCCCCCACATCCTGTGCCCCACATCACCCCATATCCACCCCATATCCACCCCATATCTGCACCTCATCCTGCTCCGAATCCTGCCCCACATCCCCCCCCATCCCCTGCCCCACATCACCCCATATCACCCCACATCCTGCCCCACATCCTGCCCCACATCCTGCCCCACATCCCCCCACATCCCCTGCCCCACATCACCCCATATCCACCCCATATCTGCACCTCATCCTGCTCCAAATCCTGCCCCACATCCCCCCACATCCCCTGCCCCACATCACCCCATATCACCCCATATCCACCCCATATCTGCATCTCATCTTGCTCCAAATCCTGCCCCACATCAACCCACATCCCCTGCCCCACATCTGCACCTCATCCTGCGCCATGTCTGCCCCACATCCCCTGCCCCACATCCCCTGCCCCACATCCCCTGCCCCACATCTGCACCTCATCCCACCCCACATCGTGCCCCACATCGCGCCCCACATCCTGCCCTACATCTTGCTCCACATCTCCCCACGTCCTGCCCCACATTCCCCCCACATCTGCCCCATATCTGCACCTCATTCTGCCCCACATCCCCTGCCCCACATCTGCACCTCATCCCGCCCCACATCCTGCCCCACATCCTGCCCCACATCACCCCACATCACCCCACATCCTGCCCCACATCCTGCCCCACATCCTGCCCCACATCCTGCCCCACATCCTGCCCCACATCCTGACCCACAGCACCCCACAGCCTGCCCTACATCCTGCCCCACAGCCCCGCCCCACATCCCGCCCCACGTCTCTACCCCACTCCTGAACCCCACATCCCTGCCCCACATCCTGCCCCACAGCTGCCCCACATCACCCCACATCCCCCCATATCCCCCCCACATCTGCTCCACAGCTGCACCTTATCCTACCCCACATCCTGCCCCACGTCTGCCCCACATCCCGCCCCACATCCACCCCACATCCTGCCCTACATCTTCCCACGTCTTGCTCCACATTCCCCCCATATCCTGCCCCACATCTGCCCCATGTACTGCCCCACATCACCCCACATCCACTCAACATTGCCCCACACCCTGCCCCCCACACCCTGCCCCCCACATCCTGCCCCACATCCCCCTACATCACCCCACATCCTGCCCCACACCCTGCGCCACATCCTGCCCCACATCCCCTCCACATCCCCTCCACATCCCCTCCACATCCCCCCCATGTCCTGCCCCATGTCTGCCCCACATCCTGCCCCATACCTGCCCCACATCCTGCCCCACACCCCCCCCACCCTCGTCTGCGCCCTGTTTACCCCACACCCTTCCCCACATCCCACCCCACACCTGCCCCACACCCGTCACCGCACATGTGACTCTGCCCCACATCCTGCCCCACATCCTGCCCCACATCCTGCCCCACATCCTGCCCCACATGCTGCCCCACATGTCCCCCCAGCGGAGCGGAAGCCGCCGCTGTTCCAGCTGAACGCCATGAGCGCCCTGTACCACATCGCCCAGAGCGACCCCCCCGCGCTGCCCCCCCCGTGGTGAGCCCGCACGCCTGGGTCCCTCCCGCACTCCTGGGTCCCTTGGGGCACTCTTGGGTCCCTCCCGAACTCCTGGGTCCCTCCCGAACTCCTGGGTCCCTCCCAAACTCCTGGGTCCCTCCCGAACTCCCGGGTCCCCTCCCGAACTCCTGGATCCCCTGGGGCACTCCTGGGTCCCTCACTGGGGGTCCCTCCCCACACTCTTGGGTCCCTTGGGCACTCCTGGGTCCCCTGTTTGGTTCCCTGGGGCATTCCTGGGTCCCTTGGGGCATTCCTGGGTCCCTTGGGGCACTCCTGGGTCCCTCCCGAACTCCTGGGTCCCTTGGGGCACTCCTGGGTCCCTCAGAACTCCTGGGTCCCCTGTTTGGGTCCCTTGGGGCACTCCTGGGTCCCTCCCACACTCCTGGGTCCCCTGGGACACTCCTGGGTCCCCTGTTTGGGTCCCCTGGGGCACTCCTGGGTCCCTGGGGCACTCCTGGGTCCCCTGTTTGGGTCCCTTGAGGCACTCCTGGGTCCCCTGGGGCACTCCTGGGTCCCTGGGGCACTCCTGGGTCCCCTGTTTGGGTCCCCTGGGGCACTCCTGGGTCCCCTGGGGCACTCCTGGGTCCCTGGGGCACTCCTGGGTCCCCTGTTTGGGTCCCCTGGGGCACTCCTGGGTCCCTTGGGGCACTCCTGGGTCCCTGGGGCACTCCTGGGTCCCCTGTTTGGGTCCCCTGGGGCACTCTTGGGTCCCCTGGGGCACTCCTGGGTCCCTGGGGCACTCCTGGGTCCCCTGTTTGGGTCCCCTGGGGCACTCCTGGGTCCCCTGGGGCACTCCTGGGTCCCTGGGGCACTCCTGGGTCCCTGGGGCACTCCTGGGTCCCTGACGGGGCGCCAGGTCCCCGTGTTTCCGGGGGTTCGTGGGTTCGTGTCTCCAGAAGCAGCCGCAGGATCGACCCACGGCCGAGCACCTGCTGCAGGTTCGTTAGCGCTAATTACCCCTAATTACCCCTTAATTACCTTAATCACCCTCTCATGACCTACTCATGGCCCCCCTGTTACCCCTAGTTATCCCCATTACTCCTAATTATCCCTAATTAGCCCTTAATTACACCGTCGTTACCCCTTAATCACCCCCATTGCCTCCTTAATTACCCCATTGGCCCCATTATCCCATTAATTACCCCATTGATCCCCTTATCCCATTAATTACCCCATTGACCCATTAATTATCCCCCTTATCCCATTAATTATCCCATTAATTACCCCATTGACCCCCTGATCCCATTAATTACCCCATTGACCCATTAATTATCCCCCTTATCCCATTAATTATCCCATTGATTACCCCATTGACCCCCTGATCCCATTAATTACCCCATTGACCCCATTATCCCATTAATTACCCCATTGATCCCATTATCCCATTGATTACCCCATTGACCCCCTGATCCCATTAATTACCCCATTGACCCATTAGTTATCCCCCTTATCCCATTAATTATCCCGTTAATTACCCCATTGACCCCCTGATCCCATTAATTACCCCATTGATCTCATTGTCTCATTAATTATCTCCATTATGCCATTAATTATCCCATTAATTACTCCATTGATTCCTTTATCCCAATAATTATCCCATTGATCCCATTATCCCATTAATTACCCCATTGACCCTCTGATCCCATTAATTACCCCATTGACCCCATTGTCCCATTAATTATCCTTCTTATCCCATTAATTATCCCATTAATTACCCCATTATCCCCATCGATCCCATTATCCCATTAATTACCCCCATTGTTCCCATTACCCCATTAATTATCCCCCTTGATTCTTTCATCTCATTAATTATCCCATTGATCCCTATTATCCCATTAATTATCCACTTAATTACCCCATTAATTGTCCCCATTATCCCATTAATTATCCTCATTGATCCCATTATCCCATTAATTGCCCCATTATCTTTATTACCCCTATTGATCCCATTAATTACTCCTATTGATCCCATTAATTACCCCTATTGATCCCATTGATTTCCCCTCTTGATCCCATTATCCCCTTAATTACCCCCATTAATTATCCCCATTACCCCATTAATTGCCCCATTATCCCGTTAATTATCTCTGTTATCACATTAATTATCGCACTCATTACCCAATTACCCCATGCATCCCATTATCCCATTAATTACTCCCATTATCCTATTAATTAGCCCCATTATCCTATTAATTAGCCCCATTATTCCATTAATTAGCCCCATTATCCCATTAATTACCCTCAATATCCCATTAATTACCCTGAATATCCCATTAATTACCCCCAATATCCCATTAATTACCCCATTATCCCATTAATTGCCCCATAGATCCCATTCATTCATCCCCCCCTCCCCATTCATCCCCTTGTGCCCTCACCCCATTGGCTCATTGTCCCCTCTGGCCCCGCCCCCCCCAGCACCCCTTCCTGCGGAGGCCCCGCCCCCCGCGCGTGCTCCTGGCTTTGATTGGCCGAGCCCAGGCGGCCGCGCGCGCCCTGGACCAGCTGCACCTGCGGCCAATCAGGAAGCTGCTGCTCCCGGACGGCCCCGCCCCCGGCCCCGCCCACCGGGACCCCCAGGTTCGTGGGGGGGGGGAATTTTGGGGGGATTTGGGGACATTTCAGACCCATTGACCCCCATTGAGCCATTGACCCCCATTGACCCCATTGACCCCCATTGAGCCATTGACCCCCATTGACCCCATTGACCCCCATTGATCCATTGACCCATTGACCTCATTGACCCCAATATCCCCCTTGACCCCATTGTCCTCATTGACCCATTGACCCATTGACCCCATTGACCCATTGACCTCCATTGACCCCATTGACCCCATTGACCCATTGACCACATTGAGCCATTGACCCCATGTCCCCATTGACCCTCATTGATCCATTGACCCATTGACCCCATTGACCCCAATATCCCCCTTGACCCCATTGTCCCCATTGACCCATTGACCCCCAATGTCCCTATTGACCCCCATTGAGCCCATTGACCCCCATTGACCCATTGACCCCCATTGAGCCATTGACCCCATTGACCCCAATATCCCCATTGACCCCCATTGACCCATTGATCTCCATTGACCTCATTGACCCCATTGACCCATTGACCACATTGAGCCATTGACCTCATGTCCCCATTGACCCCCATTGATCCATTGACCCATTGACCCCAATATCCCCCTTGACCCCATTGTCCCCATTGACCCATTGACCCCCAATGTCCCTATTGACCCCCATTGACCCATTGACCCCCATTGAGCCATTGACCCCATTGACCCCAATATCCCCATTGACCCCATTGACCCCCATTGACCTCCATTGACCTCCATTGACCCCCATTGAGCCATTGACCCCATTGACCCATTGACCTCATGTCCCCATTGACCCCCATTGACCCCATTGACCCCATTGACCCCAATGTCCCCATTCACCCCAATGTTCCCATTGACTCCATTGACCCACTGATCCTATTGACCCCATTGACCCCATTGACCCGTTGACCCCATTGATCCATTGACCCCATTGTCCCCATTGTCCCTATTGACCCCATTGACCCCATTGACCCCATTGACCCCATTGATCCATTGCCCCCATTGCCCCCATTGCCCCCATTGCCCCCATTGACCCCATTGACCCCATTGATCCATTGATCGTCATTGACCCCCATTGACCCATTGACCCATTGATCCCATTGTGCCCCATTGACCCCAGTGTCCCCATTGACCCCATTGATCGTATTGACCCCATTGACCCCCAATGTCCCCAATGTCCCCAATGTCCCCATTGACCCCCATTGACCCCCATTGACCCCATTGCCCCCATTGCCCCCATTGCCCCCATTGTCCCCATTGCCCTCATTGATCCCATTGTCCCCATTGACCCCCATTGACCCCCAATGTCCCCATTGCCCCCATTGTCCCCATTGTCCCCATCGCCCCCAGGGGGCGGATCCCGCCTGCAGCCCGGAGCGCAGTCATTGGCCGCCCAGCGCGTCCGTCAGCGAATCCAGCGGCAGCAGCGGCGCCAGCGCGGCCAATGACGACGATGACGGTGACGGCGATGACGATGATGATGATAACGACGGTGACGATGAAGACGAGGAAGATCCCCCATTGGCCGCCCAGCCCCCGCCCGTGAGTCCCTGAGGGTCTCGAGCACCCAAAAACGCCCTAAAATGACTTAAACGCCCCAAAAAGGTCCCAAAATGGGGTTGAGACCCCAAAGAACCATCCGGGGGGCAATAAAAGGGTCGTGGGCTCTTTAAGAAACAGGTGGGCGGGGTTTAGGGGGCAGGGTTTGGGCTTGCAGCCAATCAGCTGCACAGGAGGCCCCGGGGGCTCTTTAAGGACAAGGGGGCGGGTCTTAGGGGGCGGGGTTTGGGCTTGCGGCCAATCGGCTGCTCAGAAGGCCCTAGGGGCTCTTTAAGGACAAGGGGGTGGGGTTTAGGGGGCGGGGTTTGGGCTTGTGGCCAATCAGCTGCTGAGGAGGCCCTGGGGACTCTTTAAGGACAAGGGGGCGGGGCTTGAGGGGTGGGCGGGGCCTGAGGGGGCGGGGTTTGGGCTTGCAGCCAATCAGCTGCTGAGGAGGCCCCGGGGGCTCTTTAAGGACAAGGGGGCGGGGCTTGAGGAGTGGGCGGGGCCTAAGGGGGCGGAGTTTGGTGACTCGACGTGTCTCATTGGTTGGGAGGCTTTGGGGAAGCTGATTGGGCGGGGGGGGGGAGGTTCTGGGCATCTCATTGGTCAGGACCCCTGGCGGCTCCTTATAAGGGGGTGGGCGGGGCCTGCGAGGGGATTGGACGAGACAAATGGGGTGGAGTTTAAAGGGGGCGGAGCTAAAGAGGTCATAGTGCTTCCCTATGGGGTGGGGGGGGGGGGAGCATTTGGCACCCCCAAAAACCCCCTAAATGACCCCAAAATTGACCCCAAAACCCCCAGGGGGTGCTGGAAATGGCCCCAAATACCCAAAAAGCGCTAAAAACGCCCCAAAATACCCCAAAAAACCCCCCAAAATCAGCCTGAAAACGGCTCAAAAATCCCCCAAACTACCCCCAAAATGACCCCAAAATGGCCCAAATTTAACCCAAAAACGAGAGGGAACGGAATTTGGGGGAGTTTTGTGTCGTTATTTGTGCATTTTGGGCTCCGGGAGCCCCAAAAATGCCCCATTTTGCCCCAATTTCAGGCTGAGGACGAGGAGGAGTTTCCTCCCGTGGGTAACGAGGCGGCGCAGCAATTAGCGACCGGGTTAACGAACCAGTACGACCAGTCCGACCAGTTGGGCCCCGGAGGTGACGCGGGGACACGGGGACCCCGACGCCCCCATTCCCGCCCTTTGGCCCCAAATTCCCCCCCGGTTCACCCCAATTTCTCCCCCATTGATCCCATTGATCCCCCCATTGATCCCCCCAGTTCTCCCATTGACCCCCCCAGTTCGACCCCCCAAAATCCCCCCATTAACCCCCCCCATTTGACCCCCAGTTCCCTCATTGACCCCCCCAATTGCTCCCCCACTTTCCCCCCCATTGATCCCATTGATCCTATTGATCCCATTGGCCCCATTGATCCCATTGACCCCATTGGCCCCATTGGTTCCATTGACCCCATTGGCCCCATTGATCCCATTGATGCCATTGGTTCCATTCACCCCATTGGCCCCATTGATCCCATTGGCCCCATTGACCCCATTCATCCCATTGGCCCCATTGACCCCATTGACTCCATTCACTCCATTGATCCCATTGGCCCCATTGATCTCATTGGCCCCATTCATCCCATTGACCCCATTGGTTCCATTGACCCCATTGATCCCATTGGCCCCATTCATCCCATTGGTTCCATTCACCCCATTGGCCCCATTGATCCCATTGACCCCATTGATCCCATTGGCCCCATTGACCCCATTGACCCCACTGACCCCATTGACCCCATTGACCCCAATGACTCTATTCACCCCATCGCCCCCATCCACCCCCCCCCCTTCCCCCCCCTCCCCCGGCCCCGCCCCCCCTCCCTCCCCCCCGCGCTCCCATTGGCCGCCGCCCTCCTTGCCGCCCTTTACCTCCGCCCCTCCCTCCCCCTCCTCTGGCTCCTCCCCCCCCTCCTCCTCTGGCTCCTCCCCCGGGCTGGGCGTGGCCACATGGGGGGCGGGGCCATGGGCGTGGCTTTAGCCCTGACCCTCCCAGCCCCCTATTGGCGCTTGGGGCTCTTGACCTTGACCCTGACGGCTGGAATTTGCCCATTTTTGGGTTTTTCCCCCAAAAAATACCGCGCGTACGCCCCCGTCTTCCTATTGGCCGCCCAGCTCTTCCTGTTCCCGTGGCTCTTCCTGGCGTTTTACCTCCTGGGGGTGGGGGGGCGGGGCTTCCTGGGGGGGCGTGGCTTGCTGTGGGGGCGGGGCTTGGGGGGGGTGCAGCGCTGGCTGTTCCGGGGGGTTTTGCGCCTCCCCCCCCCCGTTTTCCGCCTCTTTTCCCGCTTGGGTTTCGTATCCGAACGGCGACTTTACCAATTTTACCCCAAAACGAGGCCCCATTGGCATTTCCGCTCCCGCCTGCCCATCCCCCGGCGCGGCCCCGCCCCGCCCCCCCCGCCCCTCCCCCAGCGCCTCTGGCTCCGCCTCCGCCGCGCTTGGCGGGAAACCTGGGGGAGGGGGAAGGGGGCGGAGCCTCCCAGCCGCATCCCCCGCCCCTCCCCCCGCTGCCCCTCCCCCCGCCGCCCCCCCCAACCGCCGCCACCCCCCCGCGGGGGGGCGGGGAAAACAGCGGGGGGGGCGGGGCGAGCGGTGGCCACGCCCCCCCCGAGGAGGCCGTGGAGGTGATTGGGCGGGGCCAATGGGGGGGGGGATGGGGGGGGGGATGGAGGGGGGGGGTCGGTTTGGGGCCAAAAGGGAGAGAAATGGTAAAAATGAGCGATTTGGAACGTTTGAAGAAATGGGGAATTTGGACGTTTTTAAGGTTTTGAACGTTTAAAAGTTCAAGTTTTGGGGCGTTTGGGAAATTTAAATGTTGGAGTTTTTGAAAATTTGGGAAAATTTGGAAATTGGGGGTTGAAAATTTGGAGAAGTTGGAAAATTTCATAATTGGGATTTTAAAAGTTTTGAAAAGTTTGAAAGTTTAATAATTGGAATTTAAAAAAAAAATGAAAAGTTTGAGAATTTAAAAATTGGGATTTTAAAAAGTTTGAAAAGTTTGAAAGTTTAATAATTGGAATTTAAAAAACAATGAAAAGTTTGAGAATTTAAAAATTGGGATTTAAAAAGTTTGACAGTTTAAAAAATGTAAAAATTAGAATTTTAAAATTTTGGAAGTTTGAAAATTTAAAAAGTTTGAAAATTTAAAAAGTTTGAAAATTTAAAAAGTTTGAAAATTTAAAAGTTGGAAATTAAAAAAACAAAAAGTTTGAGAATTTAAAAATTGGGATTTAAAGATTTTGAAAAGTTTGAAAATCGGGATTGAAAAAGTTTGAAAGTTTGAAAATTAGAAATTTGGGAATTTAAAATTTTGAAAAGTTTGAAAACTTGAAAATCAGAATTTTAAAATTTTGAAAAGTTTGGAAATTTAAAAATTAGAATTTTAATATTTTGAAAAGTTTGAAAATTTGAGAAGTTTGAAAATTTAAAAATTGAAATTGTAAAATTTTGGAAAAATTGGAAATTTAAAAATTGGAATTCCAAACTTTTCAAAATATTAAAATTCCAATTATTAACTTTCCAAACTTTTCAAATTTAAAAATGTAAGAATTGGAATTTTAAAATTTTGAAAAGTTGGGAAAGTTTGAAAATTTGAGAATTGGGATTTAAAATTTTTGAAAAGTTTGAAAATTTAAAAATTGGGATTTTAAAAGTTTGAAAATTTGAAAAGTTTGAAAATTTAAAAAATGGGATTTAAAAATTTTGAAAGTTTGAAAATGTAAAATTTAGACTTTTTAAAATTTTGAAAAGTTTGAGAATTTAAAAATTTGGGATTTTAAAAGTTTTGAAAAGTTTGAAAATGGAAAATTTGGGATTTAAAAATTTCAAAAAGTTGGAAAACTGGAGATTTAAAAATTAAAATCAGGACAATTTTGAAAATTTAAAAATTGAAATTTAATGGTTTTGAAAATTCGCAAAACTTGGAAAACGAAGAATTTCAAAGTGAAAATTTTAAACATTCTGAAAATGTTGAAAATGTCCAAATTTCAATGGAAAAATTTGGGAAATTTTGGAAACTTTGGACGTTTGAAATTGAAAAATTTTGAAAGTTTTGAAGAAAGTTTAAAATGTAGAAATTTTTGAATTTTTTAACGTTTTTAAAATTCAAAAATTTCAGAAAATGTTGAAAATTTGGAATATTTTTAAAAACCAAAGAAATGGGAACAATAAGAATTTGGGGCACAAACGGGCGATTTGGGCCTAAAAACAGAATTGGGGGGGAAAGGGGCAAATTTGGGGCTAAAAGGTGGAATTTTGGGGCCCAAAATCCATCATTTGGGGCAAAATCCCCAATTTTGGGGCGAAAGAAAAGAATTGGGCCCCGAAAACTCACATTTTGGGGCTAAAAACTCTAATTTTGGGACCTGAACCCCCCAAAATTTGGGGCTGGAAACCCCCGATTATTTTGGGGCCAAAAATCCCTGGTTTGGGGGCAAAAAAAACCCTCGAAATTTGGGGCCGGAAATCCCTAAATTTTGGGGCAGAAAACTCTAATTTTGGGACCTGAAAATTCCCAAATTTGGGACCTGAAAAGTCCCAATTTTGGGGCCGGAAACCCCAATTTTGGGGGCACAAAACTCTAATTTTAGGGGCGAAAAGCCCCGAATTTTGGGGCAGAAACGCTCGATTTTGGGGCAGAAATTGTTCGTTTTGGGACTCGAAGGCGACATTTTGGGGCCAGAAATCGACACATTTGGGACCCAAAACGCCCCAATTTGGGGCCAAAAAACCCAAATTTGGGGTCAGGGACTCCCCCCCCCCCAAAAAAAATTTGGGGCAGTTTCTCCCTTTTCCATCATTTTGTGTCATTTTTTTGTTCATTTTTGTTCATTTTCCCCCATTTATTTTATTTTGTGTTCAATAGAATTATTTAAACTTCCCCAAATTCATCATTTTTAGTTGTTTTTGGGGGGGGAGGGGCACTCATGGGGGGGGGGAGGGGCTTAGTGACGTCATCAACGGGGAGCAGCCAATGGGGACCCACCGATCGCCCAACAGGGAGCCAGCGATGAGCAACAGCCAATGGGGAGCGAGGAGTGGGTGAGGGAGCCAGCAAGCAGCCAATGGGGAGCCAGAGGTGGGTGAAGGAGCCAATGGGGAGCCAGCGATGAGCCAACGGCCAATGGGGAACCAATGGGGGTCTTGGTGGGGACATGGGGAACCAATGGGGAGCAAGAAGGAGGTGAGGGAGCCAATGGGGACCCAGCGATGACCCAATGGGGGTGAAATGGCCAATGGGGAGCCAGTGATGAGCCAACGGCCAATGGGGAACCAATGGGGGTCTTGGTGGGGACACGGGGAACCAATGGGGAGCAAGAGGTGGGTGAGGGAGCCAATGGGGACCCAGCGATGACCCAATGGGGGTGAAATGGCCAATGGGGAGCCAGCGATGAGCCAACGGCCAATGGAGACCCAACGGGGTCTTAATGGGGACACGGAGAACCAATGGGGAGCAAGAGGTGGGTGAGGGAGCCAATGGGGACCCAGCGATGACCCAATGGGGGTGAAACGGCCAATGGGGAGCCAGCGATGAGCCAACGGCCAATGGGGTCTTAATGGGGACACGGGGAACCAATGGGGAGCAAGAGGTGGGTGAGGGAGCCAATGGGGACCCAGCGATGACCCAATGGGGGTGAAATGGCCAATGGGGAGCCAGCGATGAGCCAACGGCCAGTGGGGACCCAATGGGGTCTTGGTGGGGACACGGGGAACCAATGGCGAGCAAGAGGTGGGTGAGGGAGCCAATGGGGACCCAGCGATGACCCAATGGGGGTGAAATGGCCAATGGGAGCCAGCGATGAGCCAACGGCCAATGGGGACCCAATGGGGTCTTGGTGGGGACACGGGGAACCAATGGGGAGCAAGAGGGGGGTGAGGGAGCCAATGGGGACCCAGCGATGACCCAATGGGGGTGAAATGGCCAATGGGGAGCCAGCGATGAGCCAACGGCCAATGGGGACTCAATGGGGTCTTGAGGGGGACATGGTGAACCAATGGGGAGCAAGAGGTGGGTGAAGGAGCCAATGGAGACCCAGCATTGACCCAACAACCAATGGGGACCCAATGATGACCCAATGGGGTCTTGATGGGGTCTTGGGGACCCAATGGGGACCCAATGGGGTCTTGATGGGACATGGGGACCCAACATTGACCCAATGGGGTCTTGGGGACCCAACAATGACCCAATGGGACCCAATGGGGTCTTGATGGGGTCTTGGGGACCCAACATTGACCACAATGGGACCCAATGGGGACCCAACATTGACCCAACGGGGTCTTGAGGACCCAACAATGACCCAACATTGACCCCATGGGACCCAATGATGACCCAATGGGGTCTTGATGGGGTCTTGGGGACCCAATGGGGACCCAGTGGGGTCTTGATGGGACATGGGGACCCAACATTGACCCAATGGCATCTTGGGGACCCAACAATGACCCAATGGGACCCAATGGGGTCTTGGGGACCCAACATTAACCCCAGTGGGACCCAATGGGGACCCAACAATGACCCAGTGGGACCCAATAGGGACCCAACAATGACCCAATGGGGTCTTGATGGGGTCTTGGGGACCCAACAATGACCCAATGGGACCCAATAGGGACCCAACAATGACCCAATGGGGTCTTGATGGGGTCTTGGGGACCCAACATTGACCCCAGTGGGGTCTTGGGGACCCAACAATGACCCAATGGGACCCAATGGGAACCCAACATTGACCCAATGGGGACCCAACAATGACCCAACATTGACCCAATGAGACCCAATGGGGACCCAATGGGGTCTTGATGGGACATGGGGACCCAACATTGACCCAACAGGGTCTTGACAAGGTCTTGGGGACCAATGGGACCCATTGATGACCCAGTGGGGTCTTGGGGACCCATTGATGACCCCACATTGACCCCAATGGGACCCATAGGGACCCATTGATGACTCAACGGCCAATGGGGACCCAATGATGACCCAATGGGGTCTCGGGGACCCATTGATGACCCAACATTGACCCAATGGGAACCCAACATTGACCCAATGGGGACCCAATGATGACCCAATGGGGTCTTGATGGGGTCTTGGGGACCCAATGGGGACCCAACATTGACCCAACGGGACCCAATGGGAACCCAACAGGGTCTTGGGGACCCAACATTGACCCCATGGGACCCAATGATGACCCAATGGGGTCTTGATGGGGTCTTGGGGACCCATTGATGACCCCACATTGACCTCATGGGACCCAATGGGGTCTTGATGGGACATGGGGACCCAACATTGACCCCAATGGGGTCTTGACAAGGTCTTGGGGACCAATGGGACCCATTGATGACCCAATGGGGTCTTAGGGACCCATTGATGACCCCACATTGACCCCAATGACCCCATGTTGACCCCAATGACCCCACATTGACCCCAATGGGACCCATAAGGACCCATTGATGACCCAATGGGGTCTTAGGGACCCATTGATGACCCCACATTGACCCCAATGGGACCCATTGATGACCCCACATTGACCCCATTGACCCCAATGACCCCACATTGACCCCAATAGGACCCATAGGGACCCATTGATGACCCCACATTGACCCCAATGACCCCATTGGTGACCCCAATGACCCCAATGACCCCACATTGACCCCAATGACCCCACATTGACCCCAATGGCCCCAAATTGACCCCAATGGGACCCATAGGGACCCATTGATGACCCCACAATGACCCCAATGACCCTACATTGACCCCATGACCCCACATTGACCCCAATGGGACCCATAGGGACCCATTGATGACCCCACATTGACCCCAATGACCCTACATTGACCCCATGACCCCACATTGACCCCAATGGGACCCATAGGGACCCATTGATGACCCCACATTGACCCCATGACCCCACATTGACCCCAATGGGACCCATAGGGACCCATTGATGACCCCACATTGACCCCAATGACCCTACATTGACCCCATGACCCCACATTGACCCCAATGGGACCCATAGGGACCCATTGATGACCCCACATTGACCCCATGACCCCACATTGACCCCAATGACCCCAATAGGACCCATAGGGACCCATTGATGACCCCACAATGACCCCAATGACCCCCCATTTGATCTCAGCCCCTCCCCCACCCCCCCCAGCCCATTTTCAACCATTTTAATTAAACCCTTAATTAATTAACGCCCGTTTTGAAGCCACGCCCCCTTGCGACGCGCCCGAACGCCTGGGTCCACCCGGAAGTGTGTGTGTGGGGGGTAATTAAGGGTCTAATTAACGACCTGGGCGGGCGGGGGGGGGCCGGGAGGGGTTAATTAGTCGGTTCGTTAATTACTCACGCGTTAATTGGCGCGTCCAGGCCGCGTCGCCATGGAAACGGCGGGCGGGCCGGAAGAGGCCGCGGCGCCGCGCGCGGGGGATGCCGGGAGGTACCGCCCCTGAAAGGGGGGGGGGGGTGTGAGCGCGGCGCTGATTGGTCGCGGTGAGGGGGCAGCGAGGCGGCGGTTGGCTGCGCGGCGGGGAGGGCGGGGCGTGCGGCGGTCACGTGGGGGCAGGGGGTATTAAAGGGGCCGCGGGGGGCGCGGGGCCGCAGAGCGATGGGCGGAGGGGGGAGCGTGTTGCTCTTCGTGCCCAACATCATCGGTAACGGGGGGATACTGGGGATACTGGGGGGACTGGGGTGTACTGGGTTATACTGGGGGGGCTGGGGATACTGGGGGGGGATTTGGGGTGACTGGGATGGGCTGGGAGGGGCTGGGAAGCGATGGGGGGGAGTGGGGATACTGGGTTGTACTAGGGATACTGGGAGGGACTGGGGGGGCTGGGATATACTGGGGGGGCTGGGATGGACTGGGAGGGACTGGGGGGGAGTGGGGGGGATTGGGGATACTGGGTTATACTGGGGATACTGGGTTATACTGGTTATACTGGGATGTACTGGGGATACTGGGGGGGCTGGGGGGACACTGAGATATACTGGGAGGGACTGGGAAGGGATTCGGGGGGACTGGGAGGGGGTGGGGGGGACTGGGGGGGAGTGGGAATGACTGGGGGATACTGGGATGTACTGGGATATACTGGGATATACTGGGGATACTGGGATGTACTGGGATGTACTGGGGATACTGGGTTATGCTGGGATATACTGGGATATACTGGGGATACTGGGATGTACTGGGGGGACTGGGATAAACTGGGGGACACTGGGATGTATTGGGAGGGACTGGGGAGGGATTTGGGGTGACTGGGATGGACTGGGATATACTGGGTTATACTGGGAGATACTGAGGTGTACTGGGGGTCTGGGATATACTGGGAGGCACTGGGGAGGGGTTTGGGGTGACTGGGAGGGACTGGGAAGGGCTGGGATGTACTGGGATGTACTGGGATGTACTGGGGATACTGGGTTATACTGGGATGTACTGGGATGTACTGGGGATACTGGGGGGGCTGGGGGGACTGGGATATACTGGGGGGACACTGGGATGTATTGGGAGGGACTGGGAAGGGATTTGGGGTGAATGGGAGGGACTGGGGGGGAGTGGGAAGGGATGGGGGGGAGTGGGTTATACTGGGTTATAATGGGAGGGTGGGGGGACTGGGTTATACTGGGATGTACTGGGATGTACTGGGGATACTGGGGGGACTGGGTTATACTGGGTTATACTGGGATGTACTGGGGTGTACTGGGGGGACTGGGGGGACTGGGTTATACTGGGATGTACGGGGTTATACTGGGTTATACTGGGTTATACTGGGTTATACTGGGGATAACGTGCTGCTGTTCCTGCCCAATGTCATTGGTATGGGGATACTGGGGATACTGGGGTGTACTGGGGTGTGCTGGGGGGGCTGGGGGGACTGGGATAAACTGGGGGGACACTGGGATACATTGGGAGGCACTGGGGAGGGATTTGGGGTGACTGGGAGGGACTGGGGGGGAGTGGGGGTGACTGGGTTATACTGGGTCATACTGGGTTATACTGGGGAGAACGTGCTGCTGTTCCTGCCCAGTGTCATCGGTAATGGGCCCGTTGTACTGGGGTAAACTGGGTTATACTGGGATATACTGGGTTATACTGGGGAGAACGTGCTGCTGTTCCTGCCCAACATCATCGGTAACGGGGGTTATACTGGGATATACTGGTTATACTGGGGTGGACTGGGGGGGCTGGGGTGGACTGGGGTGGAATGGGATGAACTGGGGATACTGGGATGTATTGGGAGGGACTGGGGAGGGATTTGGGGTGACTGGGAGGGACTGGGGGGGACTGGGAAGGGATGGGATGGACTGGGTTATACTGGGATGGACTGGGTTATGCTGGGTTATACTGGGGATACTGGGGGGGCTGGGATATACTGGGGGGACACTGGGATATACTGGGAGGGACTGGGGAGGGATTTGGGGGGACTGGGAGGGACTGGGGGGGAGTGGGAAGGGATGGGGGGGAGTGGGTTATACTGGGTTATACTGGGATGGACTGGGGAGGCTGGGATGTATTGGGGATACTGGGAGGGACTGGGATATACTGGGGTGTACTGGGGACACTGGGATATACTGGGAGGCACTGGGGAGGGATTTGAGGTGACTGGGATGGACTGGGATGGACTGGGAAGGGATGGGGGGGAGTGGGATCTACTGGGTTATACTGAGTTATACTGGGGATACTGGGGGAGGTGGAGGGGACTGGGTTATACTGGGATGGACTGGATTATACTGGGGATACTGGGTGGACTGGGATAAACTGGGGGGACACTGCGGGGACTGGGTTATACTGGGGATACTGGGGGGACTGGGATAAACTGGGGGACACTGGGATATATTGGGAGGCACTGGGAAGGGATTTGGGGTGACTGGGAGGGACTGGGGGGGAGTGGGAAGGGATGGGGGGGGCTGGGTGTGACTGGGATGTGCTGGGTTATACTGGGGATACTGGGGGGGACTGGGTTATACTGGGATGTACTGGGGATACTGGTTATACTGGGATATACTGGGATATACTGGGGAGAACGTGCTGCTGTTCGTGCCCAACCTCATCGGTACGGGATGTACTGGGATATACTGGGATATACTGGGGATACTGGGGATACTGGGGTGGACTGGGGACACTGGGATATATTGGGAGGGACTGGGGGGGGCTGGGAAGGGATGGGGGGACTGGGATGTACTGGGGATACTGGGATGTACTGGGGGGGTTGGGGATACTGGGGGGACACTGGGATATACTGGGAGGCACTGGGAAGGGATTTGGGGGGACTGGGGGGGGCTGGGAGGGACTTGGGGGGAGTGGGAGTGACTGGGGGATACTGGGATGTACTCAGATATACTGGTTATACTGGGTTATACTGGGATGTACTGGGATGTACTGGGGATAATGGGAGGGACTGGGGATACTGGGGGGGCTGGGGGGACACTGGGATATATTGGGAGGCACTGGGAAGGGATTTGGGGGGACTGGGATGGACTGGGAGGGGCTGAGAAGGGATGGGGGAGAGTGGGTTATACTGGGGATACTGGGATGTACTGGGAGGGACTGGGGAGGGATTTGGGGTGACTGGGAGGGACTGGGATATACTGGGATATACTGGGTTATACTGGGTTATACTGGGGATACTGGGGAGGTGGGGGGGAGTGGGATGTACTGGGTCATACTGGGTCATACTGGGGATACTGGGGAGAACGTGCTGCTGTTCGTGCCCAATGTCATCAGTGCGGAACTGGTTATACTGGGTTATACTGGGATGTACTGGTTATACTGGGTTATACTGGAGAGAACGCGCTGCTGTTCGTGCCCAACATCATCAGTACTGGGGATACTGGGATGTACTGGGGATACTGGGGAGGCTGGGGGTGTTGGGGGTGACTGGGATATACTGGGTTATACTGGGTTATACTGGGATGTACTGGGGGGAACGTGCTGCTGTTCATGCCCAACATCATCAGTACGGAACTGGGGGTACTGGGATGTACTGGGGATACTGGGATGGACTGGGGGGGCTGGGGGGACACTGGGATATACTGGGGGGACACTGGGATATACTGGGAGGGACTGGGGAGGGATTTGGGGTGACTAGGATGGACTAGGGGGGAGTGGGGGGGACTGGGAGGGACTGGGGGGGAGTGGGATATACTGGGTTATACTGGGGATACTGGGGTTTATACTGGAAATGCCTCCAGGGGTGGGTTTGGGGGTTCCCATGCACAGGGGGTGACCCCCAGGACCCTTGGGGAGCTAAAACGACCCATACTGGTCCATACTGGTCCATACTGGTTTATACTGGTTTGTACTGGAAATGCCTCTGGGAGGGGGTCTGGGGGTTCCCACGCGCAGGGGGGGTCCCAGGTGAGCCCCAGGACCCTTGGGGAGCTGAAACGACCCATACAAGTCCATACTGGTCCATACTGGTTTATACTGGTTTATACTGGAAATGCCTCCAGGGGCATGTTTGGGGGTTCCCATGCGCAGGGGGGGTCCCAGGTGAGCCCCAGGACCCTTGGGGAGCTGAAACGACCCATACTGGTCCATACTGGTCCATACTGGTTTATACTGGTTTATACTGGAAATGCCTCCAGGGGCATGTTTGGGGGTTCCCACGCGCAGGGGGGGTCCCAGGTGAGCCCCAGGACCCTTGGGGAGCTGAAATGACCGATACTGGTTTATACTGGTTTATACTGGTCCATACTGGTTTGTACTGGAAATGCCTCCAGGGGCATGTTTGGGGGTTCCCACGCGCAGGGGGGGTCCGGGGGGTCCCCGCTGACCCCCCACCCCCCCTCCCCCCCCAGGTTACGCCCGGGTGGCGCTGGCGGCCGCCGCCTTCTGGCTGATGCCCACGCGCCCCGGCCCCGCGGCCGCGCTCTACGGGGCCAGCGCCGCCCTGGACGCCGTGGACGGCGCCGTGGCACGCAGGCTCAACCAGGGTGGGCGGGGCTTGGGGGTGGGCGGGGCTTGGGGGGTGGGTGGGGCTTGAGGGGGCGGGGCTAAGGGGGGTGGAGCTGAGGGGGTGGGGGAGTGGTAACTGTGATGTATGGGGGTGGGAAGGGGACATGGGGGGGTGGGGCTTGGGGGTGGGCGGGGCTTGGGGTGGGCGGGGCTTGAGGTGGGTGGGGCTGGGGGGCGGGGCTAAGGGGGGTGGAGCTGAGGGGTGGGGGAGTGGTAACTGTGACGTATAGGGGTGGGAAGGGGGCGTGGTTTATGTGGGAGGGGCGGGGCCTAGAGGGGGCGGAGCTGCGGGGAGGGGGGAGGGGGTGTATGGGGTGGGAGGGGCTGTAGGGAGGTGGGAGGGGGCGTGGTTTAGGTGGGGTGGGCGGGGCCTAGAGGGGGCAGAGCTAATGGGGGGAAGGTGGGTGTATGGGGTGGGAGGGGGCGGGGTTTAGGCAGAGGGGGCGTGGCTTGGAGGGGTGTGGCCTGAGGGGGCGGGGACTCAGGGGGGTCTCTGGAGGGTCCCCCAGGACCCTTGGGGAGGTGAGATGACCCATGCTAGTCCATACTGGTCCATACTGGTCTATACTGGTTTATACTGGTCTATACTGGGAATACCATTATGGGGGTTTTTTGGGGCAGGGGGGTCTCTGGGGGGTCCCCCAAGACTCTTGGGGAGGTGAAATGACCCATACTGGTCCATACTGGTCCATACTGGTCCATACTGGTCCATACTGGTCTATACTGGTTTATACTGGTTTAACACCCATAGGGGGTGTTTGTTGGGGGGGTGGTTCGGGGGGTCACCCGGGGGTCCCCCCCCCCTCCCCTCCCCCCCCAGGGACCCGTTTTGGCGCCATGCTGGACATGCTGACGGACCGGCTGAGCTCCATGTGCCTATTGGTCAACCTGGCGCTGCTCTACCCGGCAACCGCCGCCCTGTTCCAGCTCAGCATGGCGCTGGACGTGGCCAGCCATTGGCTGCACGTGCACTGGTGGGCGGGGCTAAGGGGGGGTGGGGCGGGGCCTGAGAGAGGGGGGCGGGGCTGAAGGGGGTGGGAGTAAAAGGGGTGGAGATAAAGAGGGGGTAAAGGGGGAGGGGATAAAAGGGGTGGAGCTAAAGGGGGTAAAGGGGCGGAGCTAAAAGGGGAGGGGATAAGGGGGCGGAGCTAAAGAGGGCGGAGCTAAAGGGGCTGGGGATAAAGGGGAGGAGCTAAAGGGAATAAAGGGGGAGGGGATAAAAGGGGTGGAGCTAAAGGGGTGGGAATAAAAGGGGTGGAGCTAAAGGGGGTGGGGATGAAGGGGCGGAGCTGGGGGTAAAAGGGGTGGAGCTAAAGGGGGTAGGGCTAAAGGGGGAGGGAATAAAGAGGGTGGAGATAAATGGGGCGGAGCTAAAGGGGTGGGAATAAAAGGGGTGGAGCTAAAGGGGGTGGGGGTGAAGGGGCGGGGCTGGGGGTAAAAGGGGCGGAGCTAAAGAGGGTGGGGTGAAAGGGGTGGGGTGAAAGGGGGTGGAGCTAAAGGGGGTGGAGCTAAAGGGGGTGGGGATGAAGGGGCAGAGCTGGGGAAGGGGCGGAGCTAAAGGGGCCAGGGCTAAAGGGGAGGAGCTAAAGGGAGGGTAAAGGGGGTGGGGATAAGGAGGCAGAGCTAAAGGGGCGGGGATAAAAGGGGGTAAAGGGGGCGGAGCTAAAGGGACAAGCATGAAGGGGGTGGGGATTGAGGGGGTGGAGCTAAAGGGGGCGGGGATAAAAGGGGCAGAGCTAAAGGGGGTGAGGATGAAGGGGCGGAGCTGGGGGTAAAAGGGGTGGAGCTAAAGGGGGTGGGGCTAAAGGGGAGGAGCTAAAGAGGGTAAAGGGGAGGAGCTAAAGGGGCGGGGATAAAGGGGGTGGAGCTAAAGGGAGTGGGGATGAAGGGGTGGAGCTAAAGAGGGTGGAGCTAAAAGGGGTGGGGCTAAAGGGGGAGGGGATAAAGAGGGTGGGGTGAAAGGGGCGGAGCTAAAGGGGGTGGAGCTAAAGGAGGTGGGGATGAAGGGGCGGAGCTGGGGGTAAAAGGGGTGGAGCTAAAGGGGGTGGGGTGAAGGGGCGGAGCTAAAGAGGGCGGAGCTAAAGGGGCTGGGGATAAAGGGGGTGGAGCTAAAGGGGGTGGGGAAGAGGGGGCGGAGCTTGGGGTAAAAGGGGTGGAGCTAAAGGGGGTGGGGATGAAGGGGCGGAGCTGGGGGTAAAAGGGGTGGAGCTAAAGGGGGTGAGGATGAAGGGGCGGAGCTGGGGATAAAGGGGGTGAGGATAAGGGGGCGGAGCTAAAGGGGCGGGGATAAAAGGGGTGGAGCTAAAGGGGGTGGGGAAGAGGGGGCGGAGCTTGGGGTAAAAGGGGTGGAGCTAAAGGGGGTGGGGATGAAGGGGCGGAGCTGGGGTAAAGGGGGTGGGGCTAAAGGGGAGGAGCTAAAGGGGTAAAGGGGGCGGATCTAAAGGGACAAGCATGAAGGGGGTGGGGATTGAGGGGGTGGAGCTAAAGGGGGCGGGGATAAAAGGGGCGGAGCTACAGGGAGTGGGAATAAAAGGGGTGGGGCTGGGGGTAAAAGGGGTGGAGCTAAAGGGACTGGGGCTAAAGGGGAGGAGCTAAAGGGGGTAAAGGGGAGGAGCTAAAGGGGCAAGCATGAAGGGGGCGGGGATAAAGGGGGTGGAGCTAAAGGGAGTGGGGATGAAGGGGTGGAGCTACAGGGGGTGGGGATGAAGGGGTGGAACTAAAGAGGGCGGGGCTAAAAGGGGTGGGGTGAAAGGGGGTGGAGCTAAAGGGGGTGGAGCTAAAGGAGGTGGGGATGAAGGGGCGGGGCTGGGAGTAAAAGGGGTGGAGCTAAAGGGGGTGAGTGAAGGGGCGGAGCTAAAGAGGGCGGGGCTAAAAGGGGTGGGGTGAAAGGGGGCGGAGCTAAAGGAGGGAAGGGGCAGAGCTAGAGTGTGTTTGGAAAAGGGGGGCGGAGCTAAAGGGGGTGGTACAAAGGGGGCGGGATAAAGGGGGCGGAGCTCGGAGCTGACCCCGCCCCCTTCCCCTCCCCCAGCACCACCCTGGAGGGCGGAGCCTCCCACAAGGACGTGGGGGGGGAGGGGCACCCGCTGCTGCGCCTCTACTACACACACAAGGTGGGGGCGGGGCCAAGGGGGCGGGGCCATAGGGAGGGGGAGGGGCCTTGGGGGGGAGGGGTAATAGGGAGGGGTGATGGGGGGGCAGGGCTTGGGGGGCGGGGCCAATGGGGGGGAGGGACAAATGGGGGTATCAGAGTGTGGGGGTGGGGCCAGGGGACTTGGTCGGGGGGGTGGGGGCGGGGTCTGTGATTTGGGGGCGGGGTCTGTGATTTGGGGGCGGGGTCAGGGCGTTGGGTGGGGTGGGGGTGTGGCCATGGATTTGGGGGCGGGGTCATGGATTTGGGGGTGGGGTCATAGTGGCGGGTGGGGGGCGGGATCATGGCTTTGGGGGCGTGGCCATGGGGTTGGGTGGGGGCGTGGCCGTGGGGTTAAAGGGCGGGGTCATGGATTTGGGGGTGTGATCAGGGCGTTGGGTTGGGTGGGGCGTGGGGTCATGGATTTGGGGGGCGGGGTCATGGATTTGGGGGCGGGGTCATGGATTTGGGGGCGGGGTCATGGATTTGGGGGCGGGGTCATGGATTTGGGGGGCATGGCCATGGGGTTATGGGCCTGTCCATGAGGTTGGGGCGGAGTCTTGGATTTGGGGGCGTGGTCATGGGATTGGGGGCGTGGCTATGGGGTTGGGTGGGGTCATGGATTTGGGGATGGGATCAGGGCTTTGGGGGGGCGTGGCCATGGGGTTGGGGGTGGGGTCATGGATTTGGGGGCGTGGCCATGGCGGTGGGTGGGGGCGTGGCCATGGGGTGGGGGCGTGGCCATGGATTTGGGGGGCAGGGTCATGGATTTGGGGGTGTGGCCATGGGGTTCAGGGCGTGGCCATGGGGTTGGGGGCGTGGCCATGGGGTTCAGGGCATGGCCATGGGGTTGGGGGCGTGGCCATGGGCTTGGGGGCGTGGCCATGGGGTTCAGGGCATAGCCATGGGGTTGGGGGCGTGGCCATGGGCTTGGGAGCGTGGCCATGGGGTTCGGGGCATGGCCATGGGGTTGGGGGCGTGGCCATGGGCTTAGGGGCGTGGCCATGGGGTTGGGGCGGGGTCATGGATTTGTGGCGGGGTCAGGGCATTGGGTTGGGTGGGGGGTGTGGCCATGGATTTGGGCGGCGTCTTGGCTTTGGGGGCGTGGCCATGGCATTGGGGGCAGGATCATGGCGTTGGGGGCGTGGCCATGGGATTGGGGCGGAGTCTTGGCTTTGGGGGCGTGGCCATGGGCTTGGGGTGATGTCAAGGGGTTGGGGGCGTGGCCAAGGCGTTGGGGGCGTGGCCATGGGCTTGGGGTGATGTCAGGGGCTGTGGTCATGATTTGGGGGCGGGGTCTGTGACTCAGGGGCGGGGGCGGGGCCTGTGACTCAGGGGCGGGGTCTATGACTCGGGGGCGGGGGCCGGCGCAGGGGGCGGGGCCGAGGAGGGGGCGGGGTCTGTAAGGCGGGGCTGGGGAGGGGGCGGGGTCTGTGACTCAGAGGTGGAGCCAGGGAGGGGGCGGGGCCGTCGGAGGGGGCGGGGCCGGGGGAGGAGGCGGGGTCTGTGACTCGGGGGCGGGATCCGGGCTGGAGGGGGCGGGGTCTGTGACTCTGGAGTGGGGTCTGGGCTGGCGGGGGCGTGGCTGGGGAGGGGGCGTGGCCGGGGAGGGGGCGTGGCCGGGGAGGGGGCGTGGCCGGGCAGGTGGTGTCGCCGGGGAGGGGGCGTGTCCGGGCTGGAGGGGGCGTGCCCACGGTGGCCCCGCCCCCAGGCGCTGCTGTTCACGGTTTGCGCCGGGAACGAAGCGTTTTACTGCGGCCTCTACCTGCTCAACTTCGCAGACGGGCCCCGCGGTCAGTGCTGGTTGTACTGGTTAGACTGGTTAGACTGGTCAGACTGGTCTGAGACTGCCGAGAGACCAGTTGGAGACTGGGGACACTGGTTATACTGGTTAGACTGGGGAGAGACCAGTTAGAGACTGGGGACACTGGTTATACTGGTTAGACTGGGGAGAGACCAGTTAGAGACTGGGGAGGCTGGGAGGACTGGGGGGAACTGGTTTATACTGGAGGGACTGGGATGAACTGGGATGGACTGGGGAGGTCACTGGGATGAACTGGGATGAACTGGGGGGGTCACTGGGATGAACTGGGGAGGTCATTGGGATGAACTGGGATGAACTGGGATGGACTGGGGGGGTCACTGGGATGAACTGGGGAGGTCATTGGGATGAACTGGGATGAACTGGGATGGACTTGGGGGGGATCACTGGGATGGACTGGGGGGTCAGTGGGATGAACTGGGATGGACTGGGGGTCACTGGGATGAACTGGGATGGACTGGGGGGGTCACTGTGATGGACTGGGAGGTCACTGGGATGAACTGGGATGAACTGGGATGAACTGGGATGAACTGAGGGGGGTCACTGGGATGGACTGGGGGGTCACTGGGATAGACTGGGATGGACTGGGGGGGGTCACTGGGATGAACTGGGGGATACTGGGGGGGGTCACTGGGATGAACTGGGGGGGGTCACTGGGATGAACTGGGTGGGTCACTGGGATGGACTGGTATGAACTGGGATGGACTGGGGGGGTCACTGGGATGAACTGGGATGAACTGGGGGTGTCACTGGGATGGACTGGGATGGAATGGGGGGGTCACTGGGATGAACTGGGGGATACTGGGGGGGTCACTGGGATGAACTGGGTGGGTCACTGGGATGGACTAGTATGAACTGGGATGGACTGGGGGGGTCACTGGGATGAACTGGGATGAACTGGGGGTGTCACTGGGATGGACTGGGATGGAATGGGGGGGTCACTGGGATGAACTGGGGGATACTGGGGGGGTCACTGGGATGAACTGGGTGGGTCACTGGGATGGACTGGTATGAACTGGGATGGACTGGGGGGGTCACTGGGATGAACTGGGATGAACTGGGGGTGTCACTGGGATGGACTGGGATGGAATGGGGGGGTCACTGGGATGAACTGGGATGGACTAGGGGGGTCATGGGGATGAACTGGGATGGACTGGGGGGGTCACTGGGATGGACTGGGGGGGTCACTGGGATGAACTGGGATGAACTAGGGAGGTCACTGGGATGAACTGGTCCATACTGGTCTGTACTGGGGGGGTCACTGGGATGAACTGGGATGGACTGGGGGTCACTGGGATGAACTGAACTGGTCCATACTGGTCCATACTGGTGTGAACTGGTCTATACTGGTCCATACTGGTCTATACTGTTGTGAACTGGTCTATACTGGTCTATACTGGTCCAAACTGGTCCATACTGGTCCCCAGTGCTCCCGGGCGCCCCGGGGCTGTTCCGCCTCCTCGTGTGGGTCACGACCCCATTGGCCGCCCTCAAGTTCCTGCTGAACCTGCTGCAGCTGGGCGGAGCCGCCGCGCGATTGGCCGCCCTGGACGCCGCCGCCCGCCGATTGGACGAGCCGCCCAGACCCAAAACCCACTGAATCCGCCCCAAAAACCCCCAAAAGTGTCCCCAAAACAGCCCAGAAATGGAGCGACCGCCCACCCCATCGAGATGTTTCTCCACCATTGACTCGTTAAGTCCTTGGCCAATCAATTTGGGGTTAATTAGGGGGTAATTAAGAGTGGGGAGGGGTCACCTGACCTTCTAGACCCCATAACTACCAACCCCATTGAGACCCAATGACCATCAACCCCATTGAGATGTTTCTCCACCATTAATTCATTAAGATCTTGATCAATCAAAAGGTTAATTAATAAGGGGTTAATTAAGAGTGGGGAGGGGTCACCTGACCTTCTAGACCCCATAACTACCAACCCCATTGAGACCCAATGACCATCAACCCCATTGAGACCCAATGACCATCAACCCCATTGAGATGTTTCTCCACCATTAATTCATTAAGATCTTGATCAATCAAAAGGTTAATTAATTATGGACTAATTAAGAGTGGGGAGGGGTCACCTGATCTTCTAGACCCCATAACTACCAACCCCATTGAGACCCAAGAATCATCAACCCCATTGAGACCCAATGACCATCAACCCCATTGAGATGCCACCACCAACCCTACGTAGACACAACTTCACCATTGACTTGTTAAGCCCTTGGCCAGTCAATGGGGGGTTAATTAGGGGCTAATTAAGACTGGGGGAGGAGTCACCTGACCTTCTAGACCCCATAACTACCAACCCAACCCATAAAGATTCAATGACCATCAACCCATTGAGATCCAAGAACCATCAACCCCATTGCGACCCAACAACTCATTGAGATGTTTCCTCACCATTGACTCATTAAGCCCTTGGCCAATCAAGAGGTCAATTAATTATGGACTAATTAAGAGTGGGGAGGAGTCACCTGACCTTCTAGACCCCATAACTACCAACCCCATTGAGACCCAATGACCATCAACCCCTTGAGATGTTTCTCCACCATTGACTCATTAAGCCCTTGGCCAATCCATTTGGGGTTAATTAGGGGCTAATTAAGACTGGGGGAGGAGTCACCTGACCTTGTAGACCCCATAACCACCAACCCCATATAGATACAATGAACGATCTTGAACCCCATTGAGATGCCACCACCAACCCTACGTAGATGCAACTTCCCCATTGACTCATTAGACCTTGGCCAATCAATGGGGGGTTAATTAGGGGCTAATTAAGACTGGGGGAGGAGTCACCTGACCTTCTAGACCCCATAACTACCAACCCCGACCCATAAAGACCCCATAACCACCAACCCCATTGAGATACAATGAACGATCTTGAACCCCATTGAGATGCCACCACCAACCCCATTGAGATGTTTCTCCACCATTGACTCCTTAAGCCCTTGGCCAATCAAGAGGTCAATTAATTATGGACTAATTAAGAGTGGGGAGGAGTCACCTGACCTTGTAGACCCCATAACTACCAACCCCATATAGATACAATGAACGATCTTGAACCCCATTGAGATGCCACCACCAACCCCTTGAGATGTTTCTCCACCATTAACTCATTAAGATCTTGGCCAATCAAGAAGTAGGTTAATTTATCATTAATTAAGACTGGGGGAGGAGTCACCTGACCTTCTAGACCCCATAACCACCAACCCTGACCCATAAAGACTCAAGAGCCACCAACCCCATTGAGATGCAATGAACGATTGTGAACCCCATTGAGATGCCACCACCAACCCCACCTTCCCCATTGACTCATTAGACCTTGGCCAATCAACAGGGGGCTAATTAGGGGCTAATTAAGACTGGGGGAGGAGTCACCTGACCTTCTAGACCCCATAACTACCAACCCTATTGAGACCCAATGACCATGGACCCATTGAGACCCAATGACCACCAACCCTATTGAGATGTTTCTCCACCATGGACTCATTAGACCTCAGCCAATCAACGCAGGGGTTTAATTGCCCACGCGGGGGGGGTGGGGGCGGGGCCGGGAGGGGGCGGGGCCTCAGAGGCGCCGGATCTTCATCTCGCTCTTGCGCAGCGAGTAGTAGAAGCCCTTGAGATGTTCCCTCTCCATTGACTCATTAACCCCTTGGCCAATCAATGGGGGGTTAATTAGGGGTTAATTAAGAGTGGGGAGGAGTCACCTGACCTTCTAGACCCCATAACTACCAACCCCATTGAGACCCAAGAACCATCAAACCCATTGAGACCCAATGACCATCAACCCCATTGAGATGTTTCCTCACCATTGACTCATTAAGCCCTTGGCCAATCAAAATGTTAATTAATAAGGGGTTAATTAAGAGTGGGGAGGAGTCACCTGACCTTCTAGATGCCATAACCACCAACCCCATTGAGACCCAAGAACCATCAACCCCATTGAGACCCAACAACTCATTGAGATGTTTCCTCACCATTAACTCCTTAACCCCTTGGCCAATCAAAAAGTTGATTAATTATGGACTAATTAAGAGTGGGAAGGGGTCACCTGACCTTCTAGACCCCATAACTACCAACCCTGACCCATAAAGACTCAAGAGCCACCAACCCCATTGAGATACAATGAACGATCTTGAACCCCATTGAGATGCCACCACCAACCCTACATAGACGCAACTTCCCCATGGACTCATTAGACCTCAGCCAATCAACGCAGGGGTTTAATTGCCCACGCGGGGGGGGTGGGGGCGGGGCCGGGAGGGGGCGGGGCCTCAGAGGCGCCGGATCTTCATCTCGCTCTTGCGCAGCGAGTAGTAGAAGCCCTTCCACTGGGCCCAGTTGATGCCGTTGGCGTAGGAGAGGTGGGCGCCCCCCAGGTAGAAGCCGTTGAGGTTGGAGAGGTGGCAGCTGCGGAACCACCAGGCGCCCGAGGACAGCGCCGCGCAGTTCTGCACAAACAGGTCCTGGTCGCGGTCGAACGTCGAGAACTTCTGCCCGTTGTGGTAGCTCAGAGAGTCGCCTGGGGGGGAGGGGAGGGGGCGTTGGCCAGTTGGCCCCTCCATTGGCCAGTTGGCCCCTCCATTGACTCCCATTGACCGTTGACCCCCATTGACCCCCATTGACCCCCAATGACCAACGTTGACTTGATGTCCATCCCATTGACCCCCATTGACCAACGTTGACCCCCATTGATTCCCATTGACCCCCATTGACCCCCAATGACCGGCATTGACCCCCAATGACCAACGTTGACCCCCATTGATTCCCATTGACCCCCATTGACCCCCAATGACCGGTATTGACCCCCAATGACCAACGTTGACTTGATCTCCCTCCCATTGACCCCCATTGACCCCCATTGACCAACGTTGACCCCCATTAACTCCCATTGACCCCCATTGACCAACGTTGACTTGATGTCCATCCCATTGACCCCCATTGACCCCCATTGACCAACGTTGACCCCCATTGACCAACGTTGACCCCCACTGACCCACATTGATTCCCATTGACCCCCATTGACCAACGTTGACTTGATGTCCATCCCATTGACCCCCACTGACCAACGTTGACCCCCATTGACCAACGTTGACCCCCATTGACCCTCATTGATTCCCATTGACCCCCATTGACCCCCATTGACCAACGTTGACTTGATGTCCATCCCATTGACCCCCATTGACCAACGTTGACCCCCATTGACCAACGTTGACCCCCACTGACCCACATTGATTCCCATTGACCCCCATTGACCCCCATTGACCAACGTTGACTTGATGTCCATCCCATTGACCCCCATTGACCAACGTTGACCCCCATTGACCCCCATTGATTCCCATTGACCCCCATTGACCCCCAATGACCAACGTTGACTTGATGTCCATCCCATTGACCCCCATTGACCCCCATTGAACCCCATTGACTACCATTGACTCCCATTGACCCCTATTGACCCCCAATGACCAACGTTGACTTGATCTCCCTCCCATTGACTCCCATTGACCCCCATTGACCCCCATTGACCCCCATTGATTCCCATTGACCGCCCATGGCCAACATTGGCTTGGTCTCTCTCCCATTGGCCCCCATTGACTTCCACTGACTCCCATTGACCAACGTTGACTTGATCTCGCTCCCATTGACTCCCATTGACCCCCATTGACCCCCATTGACCCCCATTGATTCCCATTGACTACCATTGACTCCCATTGACCCCCATTCATTCCCATTCATTCCCATTCATTCCCATTGACTCCCATTGACCCCCATTGACCAACGTTGACTTGATGTCCCTCCCATTGACTCCCATTGACTCTCATTGACTCCCATTGACCCCCATTGACCCCCCATGGCCAACGTTGACTTGATCTCTCTCCCATTGACTCCCATTGACTCCCATTGACCCCCATTGACCCCCATTGACCCCCATTGACCAACGTTGACCCCCATTGACCCCCATTGACTCCCATTGACCCCCATTGACCCCCATTGACCAACATTGACTTGATGTCCCTCCCATTGACTCCCATTGACCCCCATTGACCCCCATTGACCAACGCTGACTTGATCTCCCTCCCATTGACTCCCATTGACCCCTATTGACCCCCATTGACTCCCATTGACCTCTAATGGCCAACGTTGACTTGATCTCCCTCCCATTGACCCCCCATGGCCAACGTTGACTTGATCTCCCTCCCATTGACTCCCATTGACCCCCATTGACTCCCATTGACCCTCATTGACCAGTGTTGACTTGATCTCCCTCCCATTGACCTCCATTGACCCCCAATGACCAACATTGACTTGATATCCCTCCCATTGACCCCCATTGACCCCCAATGACCAACGTTGACTTGATCTCCCTCCCATTGACTCTCATTGACCCCCATTGACCCCCACTGATCAACGTTGACTTGATATCCCTCCCATTGACTCCCATTGACCCCCACTGATCAACGTTGACTTGATCTCCCTCCCATTGACCACCATTGACTCCCATTGGCTCCCATTGACTCCCATTGACCCCCATTGATTCCCATTGACCCCCATTGACCCCCATTGACCAACGTTGACTTGATCTCCCTCCCATTGACTCCCATTGACTTCCACTGACTCCCATTGACCCCCATTGACCAGTATTGACTTGATGTCCCTCCCATTGACCCCCATTGACCAACGTTGACTTGATCTCCCTCCCATTGACTCCCATTGACCCCCATTGACCCCCACTGATCAACGTTGACTTGATATCCCTCCCATTGACTCCCATTGACCCCCATTGACCCCCAATGACCAACGTTGACTTGATGTCCCTCCCATTGACTCCCATTGACTCCCATTGACCCCCGTTGACCTCCAATGACCAACGTTGACTTGATGTCCCTCCCATTGACTCCCATTGACCCTCATTGACCCCCATTGACCAACCTTGACTTGATCGCTCTCCCATTGACTCCCATTGACTCCCATTGACTCCCATTGACCCTCATTGACCCCCATTGACCAACGTTGACTTGATCTCTCTCCCATTGACTCCCATTGACTCCCATTGACCCCCGTTGACCTCCAATGACCAACGTTGACTTGATGTCCCTCCCATTGACTCCCATTGATTCCCATTGACCCCCATTGACCCCCATTGACCAACGTTGACTTGATCTCTCTCCCATTGACTCCCATTGACTCCCATTGATTCCCATTGACCCCCATTGACCTCCAATGACCAACGCTGACTTGATCTCCCTCCCATTGACCCCCATTGCCCCAGCCAGCACCCATGGGTGCCCCATTGCCCCTCACCGGCGCCGCCGTCCACGAAGCCGTCGACGTGCAGGGTGTAGCCGTTCTCCTCCCCATGGCCCATTGACCAACTGACCCCTCCCCATGACCCCCATTGACTCCCATTGACCCCCATTGACCCCCATTGACCAACGTTGACTTGATGTCCCTCCCATTGACCCCCATTGACCCCCATTGACTCCCATTGACCCCCATTGCCCCCCATTGATTCCCATTGACCCCCATTGATTCCCATTTATTCCCATTGACCCCCATTGACCCGCATTGACCCCCATTGATTTCCATTGACCCCCATTGACCCCCAGTGACCAACCTTGACTTGATCTCTCTCCCATTGACCCCCATTGACTCCCATTGACCACTGTTGACTTGGTGTTCCTCCCATTGACCCCCATTGACCCCCATTGACCCTCATTGACCAACGTTGACTTGATGTCCCTCCCATTGACCCCCATTGACCAACGTTGACTTGATGTCCCTCCCATTGACTCCCATTGACCCCCATTGATTCCCATTGACTCCCATTGACCCCCATTGACCAACGTTGACTCCCATTGACTCCCATTGACTCCCATTGACTCCCATTGACCCTCATTGACTCCCACTGACTCCTATTGACCTCCAATGACCTCCAATGACCAACGTTGACTTGATCTCTCTCCCATTGACTCCCATTGACCCCCATTGACCCACATTGACTCCCATTGACCCCCATTGACCTCCATTGACCCCCATTGACCCTCATTGACTCCCATTGACTCCCCTTGACTCCCATTGACTCCTACTGACTCCCATTGACCCCCATTGACCCCCATTGACCCCCATTGACCCCCATTGACCAACGTTGACTTGATCTCTCTCCCATTGACTCCCATTAACTCCCATTGACCAGTGTTGACTTGATGTCCCTCCCATTGACTCCCATTGCCCCCCATTGACTCCCATTGACTCCCATTGACCAACCTTGACTTGATCTCTCTCCTATTGACCCCCATTGACCCCCATTGACCCCCATTGACCAACCTTGACTTGATCGCTCTCCCATTGACTCCCATTGACTCCCATTGACTCCCATTGACCCCCATTGACCCCCATTGACCAACGTTGACTTGATCTCTCTCCCATTGACTTCCATTGACTCCCATTGACCCCCGTTGACCTCCAATGACCAACGTTGACTTGATGTCCCTCCCATTGACTCCTATTGATTCCCATTGACCCCCATTGACCTCCAATGACCAACGTTGACTTGATGTCCCTCCCATTGACTCCCATTGACCCCCATTGATTCCCATTGACTCCCATTGACCCCCATTGACCAACGTTGACTTGATGTCCCTCCCATTGACCCCCATTGACCCCCATTGATTCCCATTGATTCCCATTGACTCCCATTGACCCCCATTGACCCCCATTGACTCCCATTGACCCCTATTGACTCCTATTGACTCCCATTGACTCCCATTGACCCCTATTGACCCCCATTGACCCCCATTGACCAACGTTGACTTGATCTCTCTCCCATTGACTCCCATTGACTCCCATTGATTCCCATTGACCCCCATTGACCTCCAATGACCAACGTTGACTTGATGTCCCTCCCATTGACCCCCATTGCCCCAGCGAGCACCCATGGGTGCCCCATTGCCCCTCACCGGCGCCGCCGTCCACGAAGCCGTCGACGTGCAGGGTGTAGCCGTTCTCCTCCCCATGGCCCATTGACCAACTGACCCCTCCCCATGACCCCCATTGACTCCCATTGACCCCCATTGACCCTCATTGACCAACATTGACTTGATGTCCCTCCCATTGACCCCCATTGACCCCCATTGACTCCCATCGACCCCCATTGATTCCCATTGATTCCCATTGACTCCCATTGACCCCCATTGACCCCCATTGATTCCCATTGATTCCCATTGACCCCCATTGACTCCCATTGACCCCTATTGACTCCCATTGACTCCCATTGACTCCCATTGACCCCCATTGACCCCCATTGACCAACATTGACTTGATGTCCCTCCCATTGACCCCCATTGACCCCCATTGACTCCCATCGACCCCCATTGATTCCCATTGATTCCCATTGACTCCCATTGACTCCCATTGACTCCCATTGACCCCCATTGACCCTCATTGACCCCCATTGACCAACGTTGACTTGATCTCTCTCCCATTGACTCCCATTGACTCCCATTGATTCCCATTGACCCCCATTGACCTCCAATGACCAACGTTGACTTGATGTCCCTCCCATTGACCCCCATTGCCCCAGCGAGCACCCATGGGTGCCCCATTGCCCCTCACCGGCGCCGCCGTCCACGAAGCCGTCGACGTGCAGGGTGTAGCCGTTCTCCTTCCCATGGCCCATTGACCAACTGACCCCTCTCCATGACCCCATTGACTCCCATTGACCCCCATTGACCCCCATTGACCAACGTTGACTTGATGTCCCTCCCATTGACCCCCATTGACCCCCATTGACTCCCATTGACCTCCATTGCCCCCCATTGATTCCCATTGACCCCCATTGATTCCCATTTATTCCCATTGACCCCCATTGACCCCCATTGACCCCCATTGATTTCCATTGACCCCCATTGACCCCCAGTGACCAACCTTGACTTGATCTCTCTCCCATTGACTCCCATTGACTCCCATTGACTCCCATTGACCCCCATTGACTCCCATTGACCACTGTTGACTTGGTGTTCCTCCCATTGACCCCCATTGACCCCCATTGACCCTCATTGACCAACGTTGACTTGATGTCCCTCCCATTGACCCCCATTGACCAACGTTGACTTGATGTCCCTCCCATTGACTCCCATTGACCCCCATTGATTCCCATTGACTCCCATTGACCCCCATTGACTCCCATTGACCCCCATTGACCAACGTTGACTCCCATTGACTCCCATTGACTCCCATTGACCCTCATTGACTCCCACTGACTCCTGTTGACCTCCAATGACCTCCAATGACCAACGTTGACTTGATCTCTCTCCCATTGACTCCCATTGACCCCCATTGACCCCATTGATTCCCATTGATTCCCATTGACCCCCATTGACTCCCATTGACCCCTATTGACTCCCATTGACTCCCATTGACTCCCATTGACCCCCATTGACCCCCATTGACCCCCACTGACCAACGTTGACTTGATCTCTCTCCCATTGACTCCCATTGACTCCCATTGACTCCCATTGACCCCCATTGACCCCCATTGACCAACGTTGACTTGATGTCCCTCCCATTGACTTCCATTGACTCCCATTGACCCCCGTTGACCTCCAATGACCAACGTTGACTTGATGTCCCTCCCATTGACTCCTATTGATTCCCATTGACCCCCATTGACCTCCAATGACCAACGTTGACTTGATGTCCCTCCCTTTGACTCCCATTGACCCCCATTGATTCCCATTGACTCCCATTGACCCCCATTGACCAACGTTGACTTGATGTCCCTCCCATTGACCCCCATTGACCCACATTGATTCCCATTGATTCCCATTGACTCCCATTGACCCCCATTGACCCCCATTGACCCCCATTGACTCCCATTGACCCCTATTGACTCCCATTGACTCCCATTGACTCCCATTGACCCCCATTGACCCCCATTGACCAACGTTGACTTGATCTCTCTCCCATTGACTCCCATTGACTCCCATTGACCAGTGTTGACTTGATGTCCCTCCCATTGACTCCCATTGCCCCCCATTGACTCCCATTGACTCCCATTGACCAACCTTGACTTGATCTCTCTCCTATTGACCCCCATTGACCCCCATTGACCCCCATTGACCAACCTTGACTTGATTGCTCTCCCATTGACTCCCATTGACTCCCATTGACTCCCATTGACCCCCATTGACCCCCATTGACCAACGTTGACTTGATCTCTCTCCCATTGACTTCCATTGACTCCCATTGACCCCCGTTGACCTCCAATGACCAACGTTGACTTGATGTCCCTCCCATTGACTCCTATTGATTCCCATTGACCCCCATTGACCTCCAATGACCAACGTTGACTTGATGTCCCTCCCATTGACTCCCATTGACCCCCATTGATTCCCATTGACTCCCATTGACCCCCATTGACCAACGTTGACTTGATGTCCCTCCCATTGACCCCCATTGACCCCCATTGATTCCCATTGATTCCCATTGACTCCCATTGACCCCCATTGACCCCCATTGACCCCCATTGACTCCCATTGACCCCTATTGACTCCTATTGACTCCCATTGACTCCCATTGACCCCCATTGACCCCCATTGACCCCCATTGACCAACGTTGACTTGATCTCTCTCCCATTGACTCCCATTGACTCCCATTGATTCCCATTGACCCCCATTGACCTCCAATGACCAACGTTGACTTGATGTCCCTCCCATTGACCCCCATTGCCCCAGCGAGCACCCATGGGTGCCCCATTGCCCCTCACCGGCGCCGCCGTCCACGAAGCCGTCGACGTGCAGGGTGTAGCCGTTCTCCTCCCCATGGCCCATTGACCAACTGACCCCTCCCCATGACCCCCATTGACTCCCATTGACCCCCATTGACCCTCATTGACCAACATTGACTTGATGTCCCTCCCATTGACCCCCATTGACCCCCATTGACTCCCATCGACCCCCATTGATTCCCATTGATTCCCATTGACTCCCATTGACCCCCATTGACCCCCATTGATTCCCATTGATTCCCATTGACCCCCATTGACTCCCATTGACCCCTATTGACTCCCATTGACTCCCATTGACTCCCATTGACCCCCATTGACCCCCATTGACCAACATTGACTTGATGTCCCTCCCATTGACCCCCATTGACCCCCATTGACTCCCATCGACCCCCATTGATTCCCATTGATTCCCATTGACTCCCATTGACTCCCATTGACTCCCATTGACCCCCATTGACCCTCATTGACCCCCATTGACCAACGTTGACTTGATCTCTCTCCCATTGACTCCCATTGACTCCCATTGATTCCCATTGACCCCCATTGACCTCCAATGACCAACGTTGACTTGATGTCCCTCCCATTGACCCCCATTGCCCCAGCGAGCACCCATGGGTGCCCCATTGCCCCTCACCGGCGCCGCCGTCCACGAAGCCGTCGACGTGCAGGGTGTAGCCGTTCTCCTCCCCATGGCCCATTGACCAACTGACCCCTCTCCATGACCCCATTGACTCCCATTGACCCCCATTGACCCCCATTGACCAACGTTGACTTGATGTCCCTCCCATTGACCCCCATTGACCCCCATTGACTCCCATTGACCTCCATTGCCCCCCATTGATTCCCATTGACCCCCATTGATTCCCATTTATTCCCATTGACCCCCATTGACCCCCATTGACCCCCATTGATTTCCATTGACCCCCATTGACCCCCAGTGACCAACCTTGACTTGATCTCTCTCCCATTGACTCCCATTGACTCCCATTGACTCCCATTGACCCCCATTGACTCCCATTGACCACTGTTGACTTGGTGTTCCTCCCATTGACCCCCATTGACCCCCATTGACCCTCATTGACCAACGTTGACTTGATGTCCCTCCCATTGACCCCCATTGACCAACGTTGACTTGATGTCCCTCCCATTGACTCCCATTGACCCCCATTGATTCCCATTGACTCCCATTGACCCCCATTGACTCCCATTGACCCCCATTGACCAACGTTGACTCCCATTGACTCCCATTGACTCCCATTGACCCTCATTGACTCCCACTGACTCCTGTTGACCTCCAATGACCTCCAATGACCAACGTTGACTTGATCTCTCTCCCATTGACTCCCATTGACCCCCATTGACCCCATTGATTCCCATTGATTCCCATTGACCCCCATTGACTCCCATTGACCCCTATTGACTCCCATTGACTCCCATTGACTCCCATTGACCCCCATTGACCCCCATTGACCCCCACTGACCAACGTTGACTTGATCTCTCTCCCATTGACTCCCATTGACTCCCATTGACTCCCATTGACCCCCATTGACCCCCATTGACCAACGTTGACTTGATGTCCCTCCCATTGACTTCCATTGACTCCCATTGACCCCCGTTGACCTCCAATGACCAACGTTGACTTGATGTCCCTCCCATTGACTCCTATTGATTCCCATTGACCCCCATTGACCTCCAATGACCAACGTTGACTTGATGTCCTTCCCTTTGACTCCCATTGACCCCCATTGATTCCCATTGACTCCCATTGACCCCCATTGACCAACGTTGACTTGATGTCCCTCCCATTGACCCCCATTGACCCCCATTGATTCCCATTGATTCCCATTGACTCCCATTGACCCCCATTGACCCCCATTGACCAACATTGACTCCCATTGACCCCTATTGACTCCCATTGACTCCCATTGACTCCCATTGACCCCCATTGACCCCCATTGACCAACGTTGACTTGATCTCTCTCCCATTGACTCCCATTGACTCCCATTGATTCCCATTGACCCCCATTGACCTCCAATGACCAACGCTGACTTGATGTCCCTCCCATTGACCCCCATTGCCCCAGCGAGCACCCATGGGTGCCCCATTGCCCCTCACCGGCGCCGCCGTCCACGAAGCCGTCGACGTGCAGGGTGTAGCCGTTCTCCTCCCCATGGCCCATTGACCAACTGACCCCCATTGACCCCCATTGACTCCCATTGACTCCCATTGACCCCCATTGACCAACGTTGACTTGATGTCCCTCCCATTGACCCCCATTGACCAACGTTGACTTGATGTCCCTCCCATTGACTCCCATTGACCCCCATTGATTCCCATTGACTCCCATTGACCCCCATTGACCAACGTTGACTTGATGTCCCTCCCATTGACCCCCATTGACCCCCATTGACTCCCATCGACCCCCATTGATTCCCATTGATTCCCATTGACTCCCATTGACCCCCATTGACCCCCATTGATTCCCATTGATTCCCATTGACCCCCATTGACTCCCATTGACCCCTATTGACTCCCATTGACTCCCATTGACTCCCATTGACCCCCATTGACCCCCATTGACCAACATTGACTTGATGTCCCTCCCATTGACCCCCATTGACCCCCATTGACTCCCATCGACCCCCATTGATTCCCATTGATTCCCATTGACTCCCATTGACTCCCATTGACTCCCATTGACCCCCATTGACCCTCATTGACCCCCATTGACCAACGTTGACTTGATCTCTCTCCCATTGACTCCCATTGACTCCCATTGATTCCCATTGACCCCCATTGACCTCCAATGACCAACGCTGACTTGATGTCCCTCCCATTGACCCCCATTGCCCCAGCGAGCACCCATGGGTGCCCCATTGCCCCTCACCGGCGCCGCCGTCCACGAAGCCGTCGACGTGCAGGGTGTAGCCGTTCTCCTCCCCATGGCCCATTGACCAACTGACCCCTCCCCATGACCCCCATTGACTCCCATTGACCCCCATTGACCCCCATTGACCAACGTTGACTTGATGTCCCTCCCATTGACCCCCATTGACCCCCATTGACTCCCATTGACCCCCATTGATTCCCATTGATTCCCATTGACTCCCATTGACCCCCATTGACCCCCATTGATTCCCATTGATTCCCATTGACCCCCATTGACTCCCATTGACCCCTATTGACTCCCATTGACTCCCATTGACTCCCATTGACCCCCATTGACCCCCATTGACCCCCATTGACCAACGTTGACTTGATCTCTCTCCCATTGACTCCCATTGACTCCCATTGACCCCCATTGACCCCCATTGACCAACGTTGACTTGATGTCCCTCCCATTGACCCCCATTGACCCCCATTGACTCCCATTGACCCCCATTGATTCCCATTGATTCCCATTGACTCCCATTGACCCCCATTGACCCCCATTGATTCCCATTGATTCCCATTGACCCCCATTGACTCCCATTGACCCCTATTGACTCCCATTGACTCCCATTGACTCCCATTGACCCCCATTGACCCCCATTGACCCCCATTGACCAACGTTGACTTGATCTCTCTCCCATTGACTCCCATTGACTCCCATTGATTCCCATTGACCCCCATTGACCTCCA
The DNA here is from genome assembly GCF_963082525.1 of Nesoenas mayeri. Lineage (NCBI taxonomy): Eukaryota > Metazoa > Chordata > Aves > Columbiformes > Columbidae > Nesoenas > Nesoenas mayeri. Next base: position 379,514 of record NC_137570.1, on the reverse strand, counting down.
ATGACCAACGCTGACTTGATGTCCCTCCCATTGACCCCCATTGCCCCAGCGAGCACCCATGGGTGCCCCATTGCCCCTCACCAGCGCCGCCGTCCACGAAGCCGTCGACGTGCAGGGTGTAGCCGTTCTCCTCCCCATGGCCCATTGACCAACTGACCCCTCCCCATGACCCCCATTGACTCCCATTGACCCCCATTGACCCCCATTGACCAACGTTGACTTGATGTCCCTCCCATTGACCCCCATTGACCCCCATTGACTCCCATTGACCCCCATTGCCCCCCATTGATTCCCATTGACCCCCATTGATTCCCATTTATTCCCATTGACCCCCATTGACCCGCATTGACCCCCATTGATTTCCATTGACCCCCATTGACCCCCAGTGACCAACCTTGACTTGATCTCTCTCCCATTGACTCCCATTGACTCCCATTGACTCCCATTGACCCCCATTGACTCCCATTGACCACTGTTGACTTGGTGTTCCTCCCATTGACCCCCATTGACCCCCATTGACCCTCATTGACCAACGTTGACTTGATGTCCCTCCCATTGACCCCCATTGACCAACGTTGACTTGATGTCCCTCCCATTGACTCCCATTGACCCCCATTGACCCCCATTGACCAACGTTGACTTGATGTCCCTCCCATTGACTCCCATTGACCCCCATTGATTCCCATTGACTCCCATTGACCCCCATTGACCAACGTTGACTTGATGTCCCTCCCATTGACCCCCATTGACCCCCATTGACTCCCATCGACCCCCATTGATTCCCATTGATTCCCATTGACTCCCATTGACCCCCATTGACCCCCATTGATTCCCATTGATTCCCATTGACTCCCATTGACCCCCATTGACCCCCATTGATTCCCATTGATTCCCATTGACCCCCATTGTCTCCCATTGACCCCTATTGTCTCCCATTGACTCCCATTGACTCCCATTGATTCCCATTGACCCTCATTGACCCCCATTGACCAACGTTGACTTGATCTCTCTCCCATTGACTCCCATTGACTGCCATTGATTCCCATTGACCCCCATTGACCTCCAATGACCAACGTTGACTTGATGTCCCTCCCATTGACCCCCATTGCCCCAGCGAGCACCCATGGGTGCCCCATTGCCCCTCACCGGCGCCGCCGTCCACGAAGCCGTCGACGTGCAGGGTGTAGCCGTTCTCCTCCCCATGGCCCATTGACCAACTGACCCCTCCCCATGACCCCCATTGACTCCCATTGACCCCCATTGACCCCCATTGACCAACGTTGACTTGATCTCTCTCCCATTGACTCCCATTGACTCCCATTGATTCCCATTGACCCCCATTGACCCCCATTGACCCCCATTGACTCCCATTGACTCCCATTGACTCCCATTGACTCCCATTGACCCCCATTGACCCCCATTGACCCCCATTGACCAACGTTGACTTGATCTCTCTCCCATTGACTCCCATTGACTCCCATTGATTCCCATTGACCCCCATTGACCTCCAATGACCAACGCTGACTTGATCTCCCTCCCATTGACCCCCATTGCCCCAGCGAGCACCCATGGGTGCCCCATTGCCCCTCACCGGCGCCGCCGTCCACGAAGCCGTCGACGTGCAGGGTGTAGCCGTTCTCCTCCCCATGGCCCATTGACCAACTGACCCCTCCCCATGACCCCCATTGACTCCCATTGACCCCCATTGACCCCCATTGACCAACGTTGACTTGATGTCCCTCCCATTGACCCCCATTGACCCCCATTGACTCCCATTGACCCCCATTGATTCCCATTGATTCCCATTGACTCCCATTGACCCCCATTGACCCCCATTGATTCCCATTGATTCCCATTGACCCCCATTGACTCCCATTGACCCCTATTGACTCCCATTGACTCCCATTGACTCCCATTGACCCCCATTGACCCCCATTGACCAACATTGACTTGATGTCCCTCCCATTGACCCCCATTGACCCCCATTGACTCCCATCGACCCCCATTGATTCCCATTGATTCCCATTGACTCCCATTGACTCCCATTGACTCCCATTGACCCCCATTGACCCTCATTGACCCCCATTGACCAACGTTGACTTGATCTCTCTCCCATTGACTCCCATTGACTCCCATTGACCCCCGTTGACCTCCAATGACCAACGTTGACTTGATGTCCCTCCCATTGACTCCCATTGATTCCCATTGACCCCCATTGACCTCCAATGACCAACGTTGACTTGATGTCCCTCCCATTGACTCCCATTGACCCCCATTGATTCCCATTGACTCCCATTGACCCCCATTGACCAACGTTGACTTGATCTCTCTCCCATTGACCCCCATTGACCCCCATTGATTCCCATTGATTCCCATTGACTCCCATTGACCCCCATTGACCCCCATTGACCCCCATTGATTCCCATTGATTCCCATTGACCCCCATTGACTCCCATTGACCCCTATTGACTCCCATTGACTCCCATTGACTCCCATTGACCCCCATTGACCCCCATTGACCAACATTGACTTGATGTCCCTCCCATTGACCCCCATTGACCCCCATTGACTCCCATCGACCCCCATTGATTCCCATTGATTCCCATTGACTCCCATTGACTCCCATTGACTCCCATTGACCCCCATTGACCCCCATTGACCCCCATTGACCAACGTTGACTTGATCTCTCTCCCATTGACTCCCATTGACTCCCATTGATTCCCATTGACCCCCATTGACCTCCAATGACCAACGCTGACTTGATGTCCCTCCCATTGACCCCCATTGCCCCAGCGAGCACCCATGGGTGCCCCATTGCCCCTCACCGGCGCCGCCGTCCACGAAGCCGTCGACGTGCAGGGTGTAGCCGTCCTCCTCGGCGCTGACGGCGCGGGGCGACAGCGCGAAGCTGCCGTAGGTGGCGGCCGCCGTGTTGTTCTCGAAGTCCTCGAGCTCCACGCGCAGCTCGTAGCGGCCCTGCAGCGTCAGCAGGTGCAGCGCCTGCAGCCCTGCAGGGGGCACATGTGGGGCGGGATGTGGGGCAGAAGATGGGCCACAGTGGGGCAAAATGTGGGGTGAGATTTGGGGTACAAATGGGGCATAGTGGGGTGGGATGTTGGGGAGGATGTGGGTGCAATGTGGGGCACATGTGGGGCAAAATGTGGGGTGATATTTGGGGTACAAATGGGGCACAGTGGGGTTGGATATTGGGCAGGAGCTGGGTGGGATATTGGGCAGGATGTAGGTGGGATGTGGGGCAGATGTGGGGCAAAATGTGGGGTGGGATGTGGGGTACAAATGGGGCACAGTGGGGTGGGATATTGGGCAGGATGTGGGTGGGATGTGGGGCAGGATGTGGGGCAGAATGTGGGGCAGCTCGTAGCGGCCCTGCAGCGTCAGCAGGTGCAGCGCCTGCAGCCCTGCAGGGGGCACATGTGGGGCACATGTGAGGCGGGATGTGGGGCAGGATGTGGGGCAGAAGATGGGCCACAGTGGGGCAAAATGTGGGCTGAGATTTGGGGTACAAATGGGGCACAGTGGGGTGGGATATTGGGCAGGGTGTGGGTGGGATGTGGGGCAGATGTGGGGCAGAAGATGGGGTGGGATATTGGGCAGGATGTGGGTGGGATGTGGGGCAGATGTGGGGCAAAATGTGGGGTGGGATGTGGGGTACAAATGGGGCACAGTGGGGTGGGATATTGGGCAGGATGTGGGGCAGGATGTGGGGCAGGATGTGGGGCAGAAGATGGGCCACAGTGGGGCAAAATGTGGGCCGAGATTTGGGGTACAAATGGGGCACAGTGGGGTGGGATTTCGGGTACAAATGGGGCACAGTGGGGTGGGATATTGGGCAGGATCTGGGGCAACATGTGGGGTGGGATGTGGGGCAGGATGTGGGCGGGATGTGGGGCAGATGTGGGGCAGAAGATGGGGTGGGATGTGGGGTACAAATGGGGCACAGTGGGGTGGGATATTGGGCAGGATGTGGGGCAGGATGTGGGGCAGGATGTGGGGCAGCTTGTAGCAGCCCTGCAGCGTCAGCAGGTGCAGCGCCTGCAGCCCTGCATGGGGCAGGATGTGGGGCAGGATGTGGGGCGGGATGTGGGGCAGCTCGTAGCGGCCCTGCAGCGTCAGCAGGTGCAGCACCTGCAGCCCTGCATGGGGCGGGATGTGGGGCACATGTGGGGCAGGATGTGGGGCAGGATGTGGGGCAGAAGATGGGCCACAGTGGGGCAGGATATTGGGCAGGATGTGGGTGGGATATTGGGCAGGACGTGAGTTGGATGTGGGGCAGATGTGGGGCAGGATGTGGGTGGGATGTGGGGCACAACATGGGTGGGATATGGGGCAGGATCTGGGCAGGATGTGGGTGGGATGTCGGTGGGATGTGGGGCAGATGTGGGGCAGGATGTGGGTGGGATATTGGGCAGGACATGGGTGGATGTGGGGCAGGATGTGGGGCAGGATGTGGGGCAGCTCGTAGCAGCCCTGCAGCGTCAGCAGGTGCAGCGCCTGCAGCCCTGCAGGGGGCACATGTGGGGCAGATGTGGGGCAAAATGTGGGGTGAGATTTGGGGTACAAATGGGGCACAGTGGGGTGGGATATTGGGCAGGATGTGGGTTGGATGTGGGTGGGATGTGGGGCAGGATATGAGTTGGATGTGGGGCAGGATGTGGGGCAGATGTGGGGCAGGATGTGGGCGGGATGTGGGGCACATGTGGGGCAGATGTGGGGCAAAATGTGGGGTGAGATTTGGGGTAAAAATGGGGCACAGTGGGGTGGGATATTGGGCAGGATCTGGGGCACAATGTGGGTGGGATGTGGGGCAGGATGTGGGGTGGATGTGGGGCAGCATGTGGGGTGGATGTGGGGCAGCATGTGGGGCAGAAGATGGGGCGGGATGTGGGGTACAAATGGGGCACGGTGGGGTGGGATATTGGGCAGGATCTGGGCAAGATGTGAGGTGGATGTGGGGCAGATGTGGGGCAGGATGTGGGTGGGATGTGGGGCAGGAGGAGGGTGGGATATTGTGCAGGATGTGGGGCGGGATGTGGGGCAGAAGATGGGGCAGGATGTGGGGTACAAATGGGGCACAGTGGGGTGGGATATTGGGCAGGATGTGGGGCATAATGTGGGGTGGGATGTGGGGCAGATATGGGGTGGGTTGTGGGGCAGGATGAGGGACAGATGGGGCAAGATGTGGGGCAGATATGGGGCGGGATGTGGGGCAGGATTTGGGGTGGGATGTGGGGCAGATCTGGGGCAGGATGTGGGGCAGATCTGGGGCGAGATGTGGGGCAGATATGGGGCGAGATGTGGGGCAGATGTGGGGCAGATCTGGGGCAGCATGTGGGGCAGATCTGGGGCAGGATGTGGGGCAGGATGTGGAGCAGATATGGGGCAGGATGTGGGGCAGATATGGGGTGGGATGTGGGGGGGATGTGGGGCAGATCTGGGGCAGATATGGGGCGGGATGTGGGGCAGGATGTGGGCTATACTGGTTTACACTGGTCTATACCGGTTTACACTGGTCCATACCGGTTTACACTGGTTTATACTGGTTTACACTGCTCTATACCGGTTTACACTGGTCCCTACTGGTTTACACTGGTCCATACTGGTTTACACTGGTTTACACTGCTCTATACTGGTTTACACTGGTCTATACTGGTCCATACTGGTCTATAGCGGTTTACACTGGTCCCTACTGGTTTACACTGGTCTATACCGGTTTACACTGGTCCCTACTGGTTTACACTGGTTTACACTGCTCTATACTGGTTTACACTGGTCCCTACCGGTTTACACTGGTCCATACTGGTTTACACTGGTTTACATTGCTCTATACTGGTTTACACTGATCTATACTGGTCTATACCGGTTTACACTGGTTCCTACTGGTTTACACTGGTTTACACTGGTCTAGACCGGTCCATACTGGTCTATACTGGTCCATACTGGTCCATACTGGTCCCTACTGGTTTACTCTGGTCCCTATTGTTTTACACTGGTTTACACTGCTCTATACTGGTTTACACTGGTCTATACTGGTCCATACTGGTCTATAGCGGTTTACACTGGTCCCTACTGGTTTACACTGGTCTATACCGGTTTACACTGGTCCCTACTGGTTTACACTGGTTTACACTGCTCTATACTGGTTTACACTGGTCCCTACCGGTTTACACTGGTCCATACTGGTTTACACTGGTTTACATTGCTCTATACTGGTTTACACTGATCTATACTGGTCTATACCGGTTTACACTGGTCCCTACTGGTTTACACTGGTTTACACTGGTCTAGACCAGTCCATACTGGTCTATACTGGTCCATACTGGTCCCTACTGGTTTACTCTGGTCCCTATTGTTTTACACTGGTTTACACTGCTCTATACTGGTTTACACTGGTCTATACTGGTCCATACTGGTCTATAGCGGTCCATACTGGTCTATAGCGGTCCATACTGGTCTATAGCGGTTTACACTGGTCCCTACTGGTTTACACTGGTCTATACTGGTTTACACTGGTCCCTACTGGTTTACTCTGGTCCCTATTGTTTTACACTGGTTTACACTGGTCTATACCAGTTTACACTGGTCTATACTGGTCCATACTGGTCTATAGCGGCTTACACTGGTCCCTACTGGTTTACTCTGGTCCCTACTGGTTTACACTGGTTTGCACTGGTCTATACCAGTTTACACTGGTCTATACTGGTCCATACTGGTCCATACTGGTTTACACTGGTCCCTACTGGTTTACACTGCTCTATACCAGTCCATACTGGTCCCTACTGGTTTACACTGATCCCTACTGGTTTATACTGGTCCATACCGGTCCATAGTGGTCTATACTGGTCCCTACTGGTCCGTACTGGTCCGTACTGGTCCATAGTGGACTCACCCAGCCAGTACTCGCCGTCGGCGCGGCCAAACCCCTGCTTGTAGTCGTTCCAGCCCCGGAAAAAACTGACGGATCCGTTAAATCGCTTCTGAAAAACCTGAATTACGGGAGGGGGTTGGGGGGCCACCCGGACGCCTGGGTCCCTCCCCGGACGCCTGGGTCCCTCCCGAACTCCTGGGTCCCTCCTGAACTCCTGGGTCCCTCTCCTGAAATCCTGGGTCCCTCCCCAAACTCCTTGGTCCCTCCCCGAACGCCTGGGTCCCTCCCGAACTCCTGGGTCCTCCCCGAACTCCTGGGTCCCTCCCGAACTCCTGGGTCCCCCCCGAACTCCTGGGTCCCCCCCGCACTCTCGGGTCCCTCCCAAACTCCTGGGTCCCTCCCGCACTCCTGGGTCCCTCCCGAACTCCTGGGTCCCCCCTGAAACGCCTGCACCCTCCACTAATTATATGGGTCACATAGGGAGACCAGGTCTACCCAGGACCCGCCTGGGGGCACCAGGTCTACCCCGATCTTTATCCCTCGGAACTCCTGGGTCCCTCCCGAACTCCTGGGTCCCTCCCGCACTCCCGAGTCCCCCCCGCACTCCTGGGTCCCCCCCGCACTCCTGGGTCCCTCCCGAACTCCTGGGTCCCATCCGAAACGCCTGCACCCCCCACTAATTATATGGGTCACATAGGGAGACCAGGTCTACCCTGGACCCGCCTGGGGGCACCAGGTCTACCCTGACCTTGCTCCCTTGGAACTCCTGGGTCCCCCCGCACTCCCGGGTCCCCCCCGCACTCCTGGGCCCTCCCCGCACTCCTGGGTCCCTCCCGAACTCCTGGGTCCCTCCCCAAACTCCTCCATCCCGCATTAATTATATGGATCACATAGGGAGACCAGGTCTACCCAGGATCCGCCTGGGGGCACCAGGTCTACCCCGACCTTGCTCCCTTGGAACTCCTGGGTCCCTCCCGAACTCCTGGGTCCCCCTTGCACTCCTGGGTCCCCCCCGCATTCCTGGGTCCCTCCCCAAATGCCTGCATCCCGCATTAAATAGATGGGTGACTCAGGGTGACCAGGTCTACCCCGATCTTGATCCCTCGGAACTCCTGGGTCCCTTCCGAACTCCTGGGTCCCTCCCGCACTCCCGGGTCCCCCCCGCACTCCCGAGTCCCTCCCGAACTCCTGGGTCCCTCCCTAAATACCTACATCCCACTTTCATTATATGGGTCACATAGGGAGACCAGGTCTACCCAGGACCCGCCGGGGGCCACCAGGTCTACCCCCAATATTCCCCCTCAGAACTCCTGGGTTCCCCCCGAACTCCTGGGTCCCCCCCGAACTCCCGGGTCCCCCCCGCAGTCCCGGGTCCCCCCCGCACTCCTGGGTCCCGGGTACCGTCCAGACGTGTCCCTGGGTGCTCATGTCGCAGAAGACGGGCAGGGGGGGCGCCCCGCTGCCCCCCGGGTACACCAGGTACACGCCGTCCTCGCGCTCCCCCCCCCGCGTGGATGTCGTGACAGTCGCGGGGGGGCGGGGGCACCTCGCAGGGGGGAGGGGCTGCACAGCCACACGGGGGGGGTCCCATTGTCCCCATTGTCCCATTGTCCCCATTGTCCTATTATCCCCATTATCCCCATTATCATCCCCATCACCCCCGTTGTCCCCATTATCCCATTGTCCCATTATCCCCATTATCCCATTGTCCCCATGGTCCTCATTATCCCGTTAATTATCCCCATTATCCCATTGCACCCATTGTCCCATTATCCCATTAATTATCCCCATTATCCCATTGTCCCCATTGTCCCCATTATCCCCATTGTCCCATTGTCCCCATTATCCCATTGTCCTCATTATCCCATTAATTATTCTATTAATTATCCCCATTATCCCATTGTCCCCATTGTCCCCATTATCCCCATTGTCCCATTGTCCCCATTATCCCATTGTCCTCATTATCCCATTAATTATTCTATTAATTATCCCCATTATCCCATTGACCCCATTGTCCCCATTATCCCCATTGTCCCATTGTCCCCATTATCCCATTGTCCTCATTATCCCATTAATTATTCTATTAATTATCCCCATTATCCCATTGACCCCATTGTCCCCATTATCCCCATTGTCCCATTGTCCCTATTATCCCATTGTCCTCATTATCCCATTAATTATTCTATTAATTATCCCCATTATCCCATTGACCCCATTGTCCCCATTATCCCCATTGTCCCATTGTCCCCATTATCCCATTGTCCTCATTATCCCATTAATTATTCTATTAATTATCCCCATTATCCCATTGTCCCCATTATCCCATTATCCCATTAATTATCTCCATTCCCCCATTATCCCCATTGTCCCAATGTCCCCATTACCCCCATTATCCCCATTGTCCCAGTGTCCCATTGTCCCCATTGCCCCATTATCCCCATTATCCCATTGTCCCCATTGTCCTCATTATCCCATTAATTATCCTCATTATCCCATTGTCCCCATTATCCCCATTGCCCCCATTGTCCCCATTGTCCCATTATCCCTATTGTCCCATTGTCCCCATTGTCCCCATTACCCCCGTTGTCCCCATTATCCCATTGTCCCATTATCCCCATTATCCCCATTATCCCATTGTCTTCATTATCCCATTAATTATCCCCATTGTCCCATTGCCCCCATTGTCCCATTATCCCCATTGTCCCATTATCCCTATTGTCCCCATTACCCCCGTTATCCCCTTGTCCCCATTGTCCTCATTATCCCATTCATTATCCCCATTATCCCATTGCCCCCATTGTTCCATTGTCCCCATTGTCCCATTATCCCCATTATCCCATTAATTATCCCCATTCCGTAATTATCCCCATTGCCCCATTATCCCATTGTCCTCATTATCCCATTAATTATTCCATTAATTATCCCATTGCCCCCATTGCCCCCAATGTCCCCATTGTCCCCAATGCCCCCATTGTCCCCATTGTCCCATTGTCCCCATTGTCCCCATTGCCCCCATTGTCCCCAATGTCCCCATTGTCCCATTGTCCCCATTATCCCCAATGTCCCCATTGTCCCCATTATCCCCAATGTCCCCATTGTCCCCAATGTCCCCAATGTCCCCATCGCCCCCATTGTCCCCCTGTCCGCCCGTGTCCGTCCGTCTCACCGCGGGGGCTGATGGGTTGTCCCCCCCCCAGCGCCACCAGTGTCACCAGTGCCAGCAGCAGCACCTGCAACGGGGGTGCATGGGGACCTATAGGATCCATAGGGGGGTCGGGGGGTCCCTATAGGATCCATAGGGGGGCTCTGAGGGTCCCTGTAGGATCCACAGGGGGGTCTGGGGGTCCCTGTAGGATCCATAGGGGGGTCTGGGGGTCCCTATAGGATTCATAGGGAGTCCCTATAAGATCCATAGGGGGGTCTGGGGGTCCCTATAGGATCCATAGGGGGGGTCGGGGGGTCCCTATGGGATCCATAGGGGGTCTGGGGTCCCCATAGAATCCATAGGGGGTCCCTATAGGATCCATATGGGGGTCGGGGGGTCCCTATAGAATCCATAAGGGGGTCTGGGGGTCCCTATACGATCCATAGAGAGGGCCTGGGGTCCCTATAGAATCCATAGGGGGTCCATATAAGATCCATATGGGGGTCGGGGGGTCCCTATAGGATCCATAGGGGGTTCCTAAAAGATCCATAGGGGGTCCCTATAGGATCCATAGGGGGTCTGGGGGTTCCTATAGGATTCATAGGGGGTCTGGGGGTCCCTATAAGATCCATAGGGGGGTCTGGGGTCCCTATAGAATCCATAAGGGGGTCTGGGGGTCCCTATAGGATCCATAGGGGGTCCCTATAGAATCCATGGGGGGGTCTGGGGGTCCCTATAGGATCCATAGGGGGTCCATATAAGATCCATAGTGGGGTCTAGGGGTCCCTATAAGATCCATAGCGGGGTCTGAGGGTCCCCATAGGATCCATAGGGGGTCCCTATAAGATCCATAGTGGGGTCTGGGGGTCCCTATAAGATCCATAGGGGGGTGTGGGGGTCTCTATAGGGTCCATGGGGGGTTCCTAAAAGATCCATAGGGGGTCCCTATAGGATCCATAGGGGGTCTGGGGGTTCCTATAGGATTCATAGGGGGTCTGGGGGTCCCTATAGGATCCATAGGGGGTCCCTATAAGATCCATAGGGGGGTCTGGGGGTCCCTATAGGATCCATAGTGGGGTCTGGGGGTCCCTATAGGATCCATAGGGGGTTCCTATAAGATCCATAGGGGGGTGGAGGGGTCCCTATAGAATCCATAAGGGGGTCTGGGGGTCCCTATAGGATTCATAGGGGGTCCCCATAGGATCCATAGGGGGGTCCCTATAAGATCCATAGTGGGGTCTGGGGGTCCCTATAGGATTCATAGGGGGTCTGAGGGTCCCCATAGGATCCATAGGAGGTCCCTATAAGATCCATAGTGGGGTCTGGGGGTCCCTATAAGATCCATAGGGGGGGTGTGGGGGTCCCTATAGGGTCCATAGGGTGCCCATAGGCTCCCGGGTGTCCGTCCGTCCCGCCCGTTACCTCCGTCCGTCCGTCCATGGCGCCGCAGCCGCTTCCCCCCCACCCTGATCGGGGGCCCCTCCCCGGACGCCTGGGTCCATTCCCGGACGCCTGGGTCCCTTCCCGGACGCCTGGGTTCCCCCAGCCCAGGGAGGCCCCTATGGGGGAAACGGCCCCAAACCAAACGGGCCATTTGGAGGCGGATTTGACGCTTTCAGAGGGGAAAGAAACAACTTTACATCCACTTTTCTATAGGGGAAACGCCCCGGATTTGGGGGTTTATACCACATTATACACATTTTATACATTCTATAGGCAAAAACCCCCTAAAATCGCCATTTTTTTAGGCAAAACCCCCCAATTATGCCATTTTATAAGAAATACACCTTTAAATCCGCTTAATCTATAGGTAACGCGCCCTTAAATGCGTTTACATTCGACCTATATACCTTAAACCTTAAGTGTCGCTGTCCTATAGGGGAAACCCCCTAAATCTGCCCCGAAATGCCAAATACGCCCTAAATCCCGCCCTGTTTACACAATATAGACATTAATTACGCTTTCTGCGCGCGATACGCCCCTAATTCCGCTTTTCTATACGTTATATACCCCTAAATTTATAGTTCTATAAGGGAAACGCCCTTAAGTTGGTCCCTGGAGGGGCCGTGGGCAAAACGTGGCTCCCTATAGCAAATGTACCTTTAGATTTGCCCAGCTATAGGTCCAGGGTTTAGCTCCGCCCCCTATATGTGTGTTTCTATAGGTGAATAGTTTAATACTTACGTAACGTTCTATATATAAAGGATTAGGGGCCCCCCCCCACGGCCTCCTCACAAGATGGCGGCGCCGCGCGGGGCACGCTGGAGTTGTAGTCCCGCCCCCTCAGCCCGCCAATGCGCCTCAAGCCCGGGAGGACTACAACTCCCAGCGTGCACCGCGCCGGGCGGCGGCGGCCACCGCCACAAGATGGCGGGCGGCGCGCGGTGCACGCTGGGAGTTGTAGTCCGCCTCGCCGTTAAGACTATTAGGGTGGGCGTGGCTTGAGGACTACACTTCCCGGCGTGCCCCGCGCTGACTTCCGGCGCTTGGCCTGGACCGGAAGAGAAGGCGGGGGCGCGCGCGTGGCGTCGCCTCTTCGCGTCTCGTCGGGTTTGTTTTGGTTGTTCTTCGTTTTTTTTGGCTCCTAAAGCACCAAAAAGGACCAAAAAAAGGGTGAAAAACCTCAAATCGGCGGCAGCGGAGCCGGTGAGGACCCGGGGGGGTTTTTTTTTGGGGGGTTTTGCGGCCGTTGGCGGCGGTTGGGGGGGGGGGGAAAATGGCGGTTTGAGGGGAAAAGGGTTAAAAAAGGGGTTTTGTGAGGAAAAATGGCGGTTTTGAGGGGAAAATGGGTGTTTTGTGAGGAAAAATGGGGGTTTCTGAGGAAAAGCGGCGGGTTTGGGGCGAAAAATGGGGTTTTGGGGCGAAAAATGGGGGTTTAGGGGGAAAAATGGGGGGCGGGAAATGGCGCGGGGAAAAGGGGCTTTTTTGGGGGGAAAAACGGGGTTTTGGGGGGTTTGTGAGGGGGAAAAAGGGGACGGGGGTTTTGGGGTGAAAAAGGGCGATTTTGGGGGTGAGTTGAGGTGAAAAAGGGGCATTTTTGAGGGGAAAAAGGGGCATTTTGGGAGGGGAAGGGAAACGGCGGTTTGAGGGGAGATTTGAGGAGAAAATTGGGGGTTTGGGGGGTTTTTGAGGGAAAAAGGGGAATTTTTGGAGGGAAAAGGGAATTTTGAGGGGAAAAAAGTGGTTTTGGGTTTTTGGGGAAAATTAGAGGAGAAAATGGGATTTTGGGGGAAAATGGGGGAAAATTGGAGGGTTTTAGGTAAAGAAAATTGAGGTTTTTAGGCGGAAAATTTGGGGGTTTTGGGCAAAAAATAATGAGGTTTTTAGGTTAAAATTTTGAGGGGTTTGAGCAAAAAAAATGAGGTTTTTTAGGTTAAAAAATGGAGGGATTTGGGCAAAAAGATTTTGGGGCAAAAAAGGGAGGTTTTGGGGACAAAAATTGGAGATTTGGGGGCGAAAAATGCGGATTTTGGACAAAAAAATTGAGGTTTTAGGCGAAAAAATTTGAGGTTTTGGGACTGAAAAAAAAAGTTTTTGGGCCAAAAGAAATTTGAGGTTTTGGGGTGAAAAAAATTGAGGGTTTTGGGGCCAAAAAAAGGAGGTTTTGGGGTGAAAAATAATTGAGGTTTTTTGGGGAAAAAGTGAGATTTTTAGGTAAAAAAAATAAGAGTTTTAGGCAGAAAAGTTTGAGATTTTTAGGCAGAAAAACTTGAGATTTTTAAGGCAAAGAAGTTGAGATTTTGGGGCAAAAAAAGAGAGATTTGGGGGCAAAGAAAAAAGAGTTTTTGGCCAAAAAAGTGGGATTTTGGGGTGAAAAAATTTGAGATTTTTAGGCGAAAGAAACTGAGATTTTTAGGTAAAAAAAAATGAGGGTTTTGGGTGAAAAAAATTGAGGTTTTCGGGCCCAAAAATTGAGGTTTTGGGGCCAAAAGAAATTGAGATTTTGGGCAATAAAAATTGATTTTTTAGGCAAAAGAAAATCGAGATTTTGGGGCAAAAAGTTTGAGGTTTTGGGGTAAAATAAAATAAGGTTTTTGGGAAAAAAGAAAAAAGATTTTTAGGCGAAAAAATGGGGATTTTGAGAAAAAAAAGATTTTGGGTGAAAAAAATTGGAATTTTTAGGCAAAATAAATGGAGATTTTTAGGGAAATGAGGTTTTGGGGCAAAAAAGTGAAATTTTTGGGGGCAAAAAAGGGAGACTTTTTTAGGTTGGAAAATTGAGGTTTTTAGGCTAAAAAAATTGGGGGTTTTAGGGTAAAAAAATTGAGATTTTTAGGGTAAAAAATTCAAGTTTTTAGGTTGAAAAATTGAGATTTTGGGGCAAAAGAACTTGACATTTTGGGGCAAAAAGTGAGGATTTTAGGCCAAAAAATGATATTTTTTTGGAGGCAAAAAAATTTGAGATTTTTGGGGTAAAAAAATGGAGATCTTTAGGTGAAAAAAATTTGAGAGTTTTGGGGGCAAAAAAAGTGAGATTTTGGGGGCAAAAAAGTGAGATTTTTAGATAAAAATGTGTGAGGTTTTTAGGAAAAAAAAGTGTTTTTTTAGGAAAATCCGAGGTTTTGAGGAGAAAAAGGGGGTTTTGGTGGGCAAAAAAGTGAGATTTTGGGGCAAGAAAAAGGGATTTTGGGGCCAGAAAAAGTAGGATTTTTTTTTAGGAAAAAAGTGGGATTTTTGGGGCTAAAAAGTTTGATTTTGGGGCCAAAACATGTGAGGTTTTTAGGCCAAAAAGAGAGATTTCTTGGGCCAAAAAAGTGAGTTTTTTGGGCAAAAAAGTGGGATATAGGGGGGAATGGGGAGAAATTGGGGTGAAAAGGGGAGAAATGGGGGGTTCAGGAGTTGGGGTTGGATGGGGGGGTTGGGGGTTCAGGGAGGAACCATGGGTGAATGGGGGGGTTCAATAAGGGGGAACTGGGGTTCAGAGAGGAACCGCGGGGTGAATGGGGGGGTCCAGGAGTTGGGGGTTCAATAAAGGGGAATTGGGGGTTCAGGGAGGAACCATGGGGTGATGGGGGGGTTCAGGATTTGGAGGTTCAATGGGGGGGGTATTTGGGGGTTCAGTAGAGGGGAATTGAGGTTCAGGGAGGAACCAAGGGGTGATGGGGGGGTTCAATAAGGGGGCTTTAGGGGGTCAGGGAGGAACCACGGGGTGATGGGGGGGGTTCAATAGGGGGGCATTGGGGGTTCAGGGAGGAACCACGGGGTGGATGGGGGGGGTTCAGTAGGGGGGCATTGGGGGTTCAGGGAGGAACCATGGGGTGAATGGAGGGGTTCAATAGGGGGCATTGGGGGTTCAGGGAGGAACCATGGGTGAATGGGGGGGTTCAGGATGGGGGGGTTCAATAGGGGGGGCATTGGGGTTCAGGGAGGAACCATAGGGTGAATGGGGGGGTTCAGGATGGGGGGGTTCAATAGGGGGGCATTGGGGGTTTAGGGAGGAACCATAGGGTGAATGGGGGGGTTCAGGATGGGGGGGTTCAATAGGGGGCATTGGGGTTCAGGGAGGAACCACAAAGTGAAGGGGGGGATTTGGGGGTGGGGCTTTCGGGGTTCAGGGAGGAACCATGGGGTGCCGGGGGGATCCAGGATTTGGGGGCTTAATAGGGGGGAATTGGGGGTTCAGGGAGAACCAAGGGGTGAATGGGGGGGTTCAGGATTTGGGGGTTGAATGGGGGGGAACTGGGGTTCAGGGAGGAACCAAGAGGTGAAATGGGGGGGTGGGTGGTTGGATAAGGGGAATTGGGGGTTCAGGGAGGAACCATGGGGTGCAGGGGGGGTTCAATAGGGGGGCATTGGGGGTTCAGGTAGGAACCAAGGGGCGATGGGGGGTTCAATAGGGGGGCAATGGGGGTCAGGGAGGAACCATGGGTGAATGGGAGGGTTGAGGAAGGAACCATGGGGTGAATGGGGGGGTTCAGGGAGGAACCAAGGGGTGATGGGGGGGTTCAATAGGGGGGCAATGGGGGTCAGGAGGAACCAAGGGGTGAATGGGAGGGTTGAGGAAGGAACCATGGGTGAATGGGGGGGTTCAGGGAGGAACCAAGGGTGATGGGGGGGGTTCAATAGGGGGGTATTTGGGGGTTCAGGAAGGAACCATGGGGTGAATGGGGGGGTCCAGGATTTGGGGGTTCAATAGGGGGGTATTTGGGGGTTCAGGGAGGAACCACGGGGTGAATGGGGGGGTTCAATAAGGGGGTATTTGGGGGTTCAGGGAGGAACCATGGGGGTGAAATGGGAGGGTTCAGGAGGAACCACGGGGTGATGGGGGGGTTCAGTAGGGGGAATTGGGGGTCCAGGGAGGAACCACGGGGTGAATGGGGGGGTTCAGGGAGGAACCAAGGGGTGAATGGGGGGTCCAGGGAGGAACCACGGGGTGAATGGGGGGGGTTCAGGGAGGAACCAAGGGGTGAATCGGGGGGTCCAGGGAGGAACCAAGGGGTAATGGGGGGGATTCAGTAGGGGGGCATTGGGGGTTCAGGGAGGAACCACGGGTGAATGGGGGGGTTCAGGGAGGAACCAAGCGGTGAATGGGGGGGTTCAATAAGGGGGTATTTGAGGGTTCAGGGAGGAACCACGGGGTGATAGGGGGGGTTCAATAGGGGGGGGATATGGGGGTTCAGGGAGGAACCAAGGGGTGATGGGGGGGGTTCAATAGGGGGGCATTGGGGGTTCAGGGAGGAACCATGGGGTGAATGGGGGGGTTCAATGGGGGGGATATTTGGGGGTTCAGTAGGGGGGAATTGGGGGTTGAGGGAGGAACCATGGGGTGATGGGGGGGGTCCAGGAGTTGGGGGTTCAATAAGGGGGGGATTGGAGGTTCAGGAGGAACCATGGGGTGAATGGGGGGGTTCAATAAGGGGGAACTGGGGGTTCAGAGAGGAACCGCGGGGTGAATGGGGGGGTCCAGGAGTTGGGGGTTCAATAAAGGGGGAATTGGGGGTTCAGGGAGGAACCATGGGGTGATGGGGGGGGTCAGGAGTTGGGGGTTCAATAAGGGGGCTTTAGAGGGTCAGGGAGGAACCACGGGGTGATGGGGGGGGTTCAATAGGGGGGCATTGGGAGTTCAGGGAGGAACCATGGGGTGAATGGGGGGGTTCAGTAGGGGGGCATTGGGGGTTGAGGGAGGAACCAAGGGGCGCGGGGGGGGGTGGGGCGGGGGGTGGCTGACGCGTCCCCCCGCAGGGCAGGGGGTTTTCGGGGCGCCATGTACAATGGGATCGGGCTGGCGACGCCGCGGGGCAGCGGCACCAACGGCTACGTGCAGCGCAACCTGTCGGCCCTGAGGGGCAAAACGGGAGCCCAGGAAAAAAAAAAAAAAGCCCAGAACGGGGGCGACCCCCCCCCCCGCCCCCCCCGGCGCCGAGCGAGACCTGGCCCTGGAAAGCGGGGGGCTGCTCCGCAAGCCCAACCCCGACATCCTCGACCACCAGCGCAAGAGGAAGGTGGAGCTCAAATGCCTGGAGCTGGCCGAGCTCATGGAGGAGCAGGGGTGAGTCGCCCCAAAATGGGGCCTAATGACCCCAAAATGGGTCCCGGTCACCCAGAATGATCTCAAAATGAGACCAAATGACCCCAAAATGGGCCCTAATGACCACAAAATGAGGCTGGACGGCCTTAAAATGAGCCCACGTGACCCAAAAATGAGCCCAGACCACCTTAAAATGCTCCCAGATGACCCTAAAATGAGCCCAAATGACCCTAAAATGAGCCCAAGTGACCCTGGAATGAGCTCAAGTGACCCTAAAATGAGCCCAAATGACCCTAAAATGAAACCAGACCACCTTAAAATGGGCCCCGGTGACCCCAAAATGGGCCAGGACGGCCTTAAAATGAGCCCAAATGACCCGAAAATGAGCCCGGACCACCTTAGAATGAGCCCAAGTGACCCTACAATGAGCTCAAATGACCCTATAATGACCCAAGTGACCCCAAAATGAGCCCAAATGACCCCAAAATGAGCCCAGACGACCCAAAAATGGGCCCAAATGACCCAAAAATGGATCCGGGTGACCCCCAAATCCCCCCAACACCCCAGAACTCCACTTGGTTCCTCCCACCTTCTCCTTTATCCCCTCACTCCCATGCCCCCAAAACTCCCCTTTTTTCCCCCCAAAAACACCCTCTAGACCCCCAAAACACCTTCTAGCCCCCTCCACCCCCCAAAAAACCCCCTCAGCACCCCAAAAATCCCCCAACCCCCCCAAAATCCCCCCAAGTCCCTCCCAACACCCCCAGAACTCCACTTGGTTCCTCCCAACTTCTCCTGCATCCCCTCACTCCTGTGCCCCCAAAACTCCCCTTTTTCCCCAAAAAAACACCCTCTAGACCCCTCCAAACACCCCAAAACACCCTCTAGACCCCCCCAGCACCCCAGAACCACCCCCAACACCCCAAAAACACCCCCAACCCCCCCAAAATCACCCCAAGTCCCCCCAAATTCCCCCTCAACTCCACTTGGTTCCTCCCACCTTCTCCTCCATCCCCAGCTCCTGCGCCCCCAAACCTCCCCATTTTCCCCCAAAACCCCCTCTAGACCCCCCAAACACCCCTCAACCCCCCCCCACCCCCCCCAAAACCCCCCCAGCACCTCAAAAACCCCCAATCCCCCAAAATCCCCCCAAGTCCCCCCAAATTCCCCCTCAACTCCACTTGGTTCCTCCCAACTTCTCCTGCATCCCCTCTCTCCTGTGCCCCCAAAACTCCCTTTTTCCCCCCAAAAACACCCTCTAGACCCCCCAAACACCCCAAACCACCTCTTTAGACCCCCCCCAGCACCCCAGAACCACCCCCAACACCCCAAAAACACCCCAGCACCCCAAAAATCGCTCCAAGTCCCCCCGAATTCCCCTCAACTCCACTTGGTTCCTCCCAACTTCTCCTGCATCCCCTCTCTCCTGTGCCCCCAAAACTCCCCTTTTTCCCCCAAAAACACCCTCTAGACCCCCAAACACCCCAAAACACCCTCTAGACCCCCCCTAGCACCCAGAACCACCCCCAACACCCCAAAAACACCCCCAGCACCCCAAAAATCACCCCAAATTCCCCTGAATTCCCCCTCAACTCCACTTGGTTCCTCCCAACTTCTCCTCCATCCCCAACTCCTGTGCCCCCAAAACTCCCCTTTTTCCCCCCAAAACACCCTCTAGACCCCCCAAAACACCCCAAACCCCCCTCTAGACCCCCCCAGCACCCCAAAAATCCCCCCAAACCCCCCCAAGTCCTCCCAACACCCCCAGAACTTCACTTGGTTCCTCCCAACTTCTCCTCCATCCCCTCACTTCTGCGCCCCCAAACCTCCCGTTTTCCCCCCTAAAACCCCCCCAAAACACCCTCTAGACCCCCAAACACCCCAAAACACCTCTCTAGACCCCCCCCAGCACCCCAGAACCACCCCCAATACCCCCAAAACACCCCGGGCCCCCCAAAAATCCCCCAATTCCCCCAAAATCCCCCTGAATTCCCCCTCAACTCCACTTGGTTCCTCCCACCTTCTCCTTCATCCCCTGACTCCTGCACCCCCAAACCTCCCCTTTTTCCCCCAAAACCCCCTCTAGACCCCCCAAACACCCCAAAACCCCCTCTAGACCCCCCCCAGCCCCCCAAAACCCCCCCGGACCCCCAAAAACCCCCTTTCCCCCCATTTTCCAGCTACACGGAGAGCGAGATCCAGGACAAAGTCTCCACCTTCCGCACGATGCTCTTGGAACGCGACGTGGCCCTGGGGGACCCCGCGGACCCCAAACCCGCGTGAGTCCCCCCAAAACCTCCCCAGGACCCCCCCAAAACCCCCCCCTCATTAACCCCACCCCCTTAACGAGCTCTCGCCCTCGTTAGCGTGACGGAAACTCATCAGCTGGCCGAAGCCAACGAGAAGAAGAACGAGCGGCTGCGCGCGGCCTTTGGCATCAGCGACAGCTACGTGGACGGCAGCTCCTTCGACCCCGCGCGCCGCGCTAAGGAGACCCCCCCCGGAGCCCCCCGAGCCCCCCAGGTATGGACGGGGGGTCCCCAAAACCCCCCGGTACCCCCCCAAAAAAGTCCTGAGCCCCACAAGTGCTCCTGAGCCCCCTAAGTCCCCCCAGATCCCCCCCAAGTCCCATCAGGCTCCTCTTAGTGTCTCAAAGCCTCCATAGGGGATGTATTGGGGTCCCCAAAGCCCATAGGGATATATTGGGGTACAGGGGGGTCCCCCAAACTCCCCCAGTGCCCCCCAAAAAGTCACGAGCCCCCCAAGTGCTCCTGAGCCCCACAAGTCCCCCCAGATCCCCCCAAGTCCCAGCAAACCCTTCTTAGTGTCTCAAAGCCTCCATAGGGATGTATTGGGGTCCCCAAACCCCATAGGGTTATATTGGGGTCCCTAAAGCCCATAGGGATATATTGGGATATAGGGGGGTCCCCAAAACCCCCCAGTGCCCCCCAAAGTCCCGAGTCCCCCAAGTCCCTCCAAATCCCCCCCAAGTCCCAGCAAACCCTTCTTAGTGTCTCAAAGCCTCCATAGGGTTATATTGGGGTCCCCAACCCCATAGGGATATATTGGGGTACAGGGGGTCCCCAAACCCCATAGGGATATATTGAGGTACAAGGGGGTCCCCAAACCCCATAGGGATGTATTGGGGTACAGGGGGGTCCCCCAAACCCCCCCAGTGCCCCCCAAAAAGTCCCGAGCCCCCAAGTGCTCCTGAGCCCCCCAAGTCCCCCAGATCCCCCCCAAGTCCCATCAGGCTCCTCTTAGGGTCTCAACCCCCCATAGGGATGTATTGGGGTCCCCAACCCCATAGGGATATATTGGGGTACAGGGGGGTCCCCCAAACCCCTCCAGTGCCCCTCAAAAAGTCCCGAGCCCCCCAAGTGCTCCTGAGCCCACAAGTCCCCCCAGATCCCCCCAAGTCCTAGCAAACCCTTCTTAGTGTCTCAAAGCCTCCATAGGGATGTATTGGGGTCCCCAAACCCCATAGGGTTATATTGGGGTCCCTAAAGCCCATAGGGATATATTGGGATATAGGGGGGTCCCCAAAACCCCCCAGTGCCCCCCAAAGTCCCGAGTCCCCAAGTCCCCCCAAATCCCCCCCAAGTCCCAGCAAACCCTTCTTAGTGTCTCAAAGCCTCCATAGGGTTATATTGGGGTCCCCAACCCCATAGGGATATATTGGGGTACAGGGGGGTCCCCAAACCCCATAGGGATATATTGAGGTACAGGGGGGTCCCCAAACCCCATAGGGATGTATTGGGGTACAGGGGGGTCCCCCAAACCCCCCAGTGCC